>NW_015629561.1:641165-661411 GCF_001515625.1 Sinocyclocheilus rhinocerous
GGGAGGAGAAGGAGGAGGAGGAGGAGGATGAGGAGGAGGAGGAGGGGGAGGGGGAAGAGATGAAACACGAGGAAGGGTGAGAGAGAGGAAGCTCACTCCAGTGAGAGTGGTTAAAGACCAGTGTTGGGCAGTAACGCGTTAGTTACTGTAATTTGATTACTTTTTTAATAACGGAGTAATTTAACACGTTATAATTTTCAAAATAGTAATTAGAGTGTAGTTACAAGCCGAAGTCTCTAAACGTTACTGCCACGTTACATTGCTGACAGAATGCAGTGTTTTATAACTGACACATTTCACAGAGTTTGTGGGTATGTATAGTGAGCATAAGCGGACTGATGCCTTTATATATTGACGTATTTATGGAAGTGAATGCTGAGACATAAAGCTACTCGCATCCTCCCAGGGGCACCACTAGAACGTGCATGTGTTTGTGTGAAAGTCTATGCTGCGATGAAACCTTACACCCTGTGGTGGATGATGGGATTTGAATGGAGAGGAAGGAGAAGGTCATGTGGCGGGAAGCTAGGGTGGCGCCGCGGCCTTACCCTTGACCTTTCTCCTGTCTGCATATCACACTCCTTCTCATTAATATTATATGGATGCTAACACTGTCATCTTACCGTAAACATTTTCATTAAATCATTTTTATTTCTAGTGACTTTTGCATGATTTACTTTGAATTAAAACTTAGTATCGAATAGGGTGCCTAGATGTCTCTTTTTTTTCCCCCAAAAAAATGCTTTGCTATATTTCTTTAAAATAAATTTGCCTCTCGGTTTGATATTTTATTTAGTGGAATGACATTTTAAGCTGAAGAAACCCAAATCCGATTCCCTCATTATCAAGGTCTGCTAGATAGTCTCTGTCCAAACTTTGGAATATGCTGCTTTCAACCAAATGTCAACCTTTGTTAAAAACAAGCTGCATGACCACTTTCAATCACACTTGCCCTCTTTATAATAACTGGAACGCTTAAAGTTAGCATGCAATTGTCTATTCTTCCATATTATGGCGTATATTTACATTTACATTTAGTCATTTAGCAGACGCTTTTATCCAAAGCAGTCAAAACTAACAAAAGACCAATAATATATAAGTGCAAATGACAAGTCTCGGTTAGCCTAACGCAGTACACGTAGCAAGGTGTATATATATATATATATATATATGGGTTTGTTGAAACCACAAGCAGTTCTGTCTTAGCCAAGTTGAGTTGAAGGTGTATCTGAGTGGCCTCTCAAATCGGGTCTTGATTTTGTCCATTGTGAATTGATTGGATTGTTGTCGATATTGGATAGGATGGTTGCTAATTTCTGCGATCTCATATGAGTGACAAGTTGTTGTTGAATTACTGAATTGCAAACGTCATCAGATATGTCGTTGTAGGAGGGAGGGGATATTAATGTTTTTGATAAAGATTACGAGAGCACATGAATTAAAAACAAACAAACAAAAACATTCATAATAAAAATAAAATAAATTATGGTGACTTAAAATCAACCAGAACAATCTTGCTATTTATTTATTTGGATCTGTCCACGGTCAACAATTATCCTAATTATAAACTGTTGAACTCAGAGCTTGCAGAGTATTTGCAGAGAACTTCCAGAGAATTTGCATTTTTCTAGTTTATTGCCAAGTTCAACTCACACTAAGTAAGTTGGAAAGGCTCAATCTACTAGATCTCCTAACACTGTTGTCCAGCTGTATGGATTCTCTTATCGCCGCTAAGCCGATGATACTTTGCATCTCATTTCCTTCCTCTACATTCTCAGAGGCGGTCTTGGCATGCCTTCCTGACATATTGACCTGGATGACTACTCATCACCTCACGATTATCCTTGACAAGACTAAGCTCCACTACCTCCCAGCCACGACCTCCCCCTCTCACTCTCTTTCCGTCTTGGTTAAAAGTAATTCAGTCATCACCTCCATAAAACCCCAAGAGACATCCCTAGATGACTGAGTGTCCTTTCTAGGACATAACAGCACTAGTGTGATCCTGCTCATCCTCCGCTCTGCTCTCTGTCCAGGTTCTAGTCATATCATGACTATACTACCACACTTCACCATCTTACCTGTCACACGTCACTCCAAAACTCCATAAACGGTGTCTTCACTGGACGCAAGCGGCATGACTCGACATGACAAAAGCCAATAGAGCCCTTTATAATCAGTGATTCTGTTGACATTGGATGCAGAGCAATGCAACAGTAAACTGATGCCCCATTCTATTTATGACACTTGTGCTACTTCTGACATGAACGACAAATGGATTGGCAACAGTAGCTCAAGCTGCTGCGATGTAGACATGGCGAATGTATAGCTGTTCAAAAAGAAAGAACAAACAAATGAAAGAACAAGAAAGAAAGAATGACTGAGCGAATAAGAGCAAAAGAAAGAAAGAAAGAGTGAAAGAGATAGAATGATTGACAGACAGAACTATATGACAATGATATCAGATTATATCAGATAGATAGATAGTTTTGAGTGAACTATCACTTTAAGCACTCGACTAATGGTAAATGCAGAACATAATGCATGTGCTTGAATGAGGTTCATTTATTTCAGTGACTGTTGAGTCCTACTCATTGAGTCAGACATATTTTTTGCAAGCCATTAGAACAAAAAGCTGTACCATTTTTCAAAGAAATAGCTTCATTAAAACCCATATCATTTTCCTTACATCAATAAAGAGCGGTTATGTTGATGCCGCAGAATATTAATGGCCCTCTCGCTAACTGTAACTTGTGAGGAAAAGAGCTGGGAATAAAATCATTGCCCATAACGGTCTGGCTGTTTCCTGTTTCACAGCGTCCGTCATACCTCATTCTACTTGATTTAACGGCATTCACGCCAGACAGCCTTTAGACAACAGCGCTAACCTGCGAGGAGCTTCAGTTCCCCAGCCGGAAGAGAAAAATCACATTTCATAAATAAATCAGACACGCTCCCTGAGAGGGAGAGAGCTACAGCCGTGCTGCTGAGATCCACCACGGCCACTCAGAGATATCTGAGACATATGACTTCAGAGCTGTATTTAAAGCACTCTGCAGCTCTCTGTGTGTCTGTCCAATGAGAGGGAAGGAGGCTGGGGGAGGCGGATGGAGTAGTCTGGGTGGGAGTAAGGAGATGGGGGAGAGAATATGAGCATAACGAGTTTGTGTGCATGTATTTCTGCATTCATGAAAGCATGTGTGAACATGTGAACTTGTGCAAAGTGATCTTATAAGCCCTTACACTGTTACAGGATGCTTCTGGAGGACGGCCAAGTGGTGCAGTTGGGACTCTGAAAAGTTCCCCATTCAAGACTGGTGATGAGTTTAAGTGACCTTGAGGGCTGTCTAGTCAAAACACCCTTTATTACAGACGGACAATATTTACAATTAAAAAATAATAACAAAATAAATCATATAATAAAAGATTTGTGTAGCATTTCCTATATGTAAGGTACAGTTCTGTGTTGATTACAGATGTCCTCAAAACTAATAAATAAAACCATTGTCAATACATTTTACTTTGGGATTTGAGGGTGAAACAGGATATTCAATGAGAAACAAAACTATAGGATGGATTTATGAAGATAATATAAATTATATAACAATTAAATAAAGATTACAAATAGGGATGCACTGATATTAAAATATTGGCTGAAAAAAATAATCGCTGATAATAACCAATAAAACATTACGTCTGATAACCGATAAATGGTCAATATTAAAATTCTATACTATTTTCACTATATGCTACAAGTGAATGTAGGTCAGTGTTGAAATGATAGAATGACAGACGGATGGATGGATATTATAGAAATATAAAAAAACTAATACAAATTCCAAAAGAACAAAGTTACTAAAACTTAAAACTACAATTAAAAGCAAAGTACATAAAGCTTATTCAAAATGTGTACAAAATACATTAATAAATATAATAGTAGCTATACAAATAAAACTAAAATAACACTAATTTAGGCATCACAACATTATAATGCACAGTATAATATCCGATATTAATATCAATCAATAAGACCAAGAATGTGCATTTAGAAAGTAAATAGGGTCAATTAGGTTTTAATTTCGTGTTCACTTTAACCAAAATAGAAAAACTGAGAAATTAATTCAAAACAATATCTAATACGCGAATGCTATCCTTGTGTAATTAAAAATTATGACATAAAGAACTGTTAAAATCTCTCCATTACAGAACAGATATAGACATTCCTTTGAATTTCATCTTTAAGTCACTATCATAAATTTGCACTTCTTTCTATTCTCAAGGTCTTAACCGAGGTATCTGAATGGTATTTTTGGCCCAGGATTGGTGTAGCTCGTGATACCGACAGCACAGCTCATGAGCACAGCTCTAGCGCCTCTGCACTCACTCCATGAATAATGAAGAGACACGGTACTCAGCCAGACTGTGGATTAGCATTAGTATGATGTAATGCTTCTGGAGCGGTGTAGCACTTTTTTTTTTTACTATGTACCACGTTGTCTTCATCTCACAAGGCTGGAAGAAAAATTTCCCTCTGTCGGCCCCAGTCTGGGCCAGTTTACTTTCCAAATTCCCAACATAAATAATGTAAACTGGAGCTACAAAAGCTGTTTTTGCAATATCAGTGAGTGGCAACTTCAAACATCACCTCGTAAGGTGGAAAGAGAGCTAATATCCCCTGGCAAAATGTAATTTAACAATTCTCTCCTCTATGTGCGAGCAAGACCACACCGAGAAACAGTACAGAGGTGTGGTCAAAGCACATGTCAACCCCGTGTCACCCCCTACTGGACTGGCATGGCACTGCAGTTGGCAGACAGTGTTGTTTCTTTGTGTCTGAAACTAGACACCACACCCCACTCATGCACGACTGACTATATCAGTCTGGCCAGGACAGCTATAAAAACAGAACTGATCCAGTACCCATATAGGATGGTGAAAAAACTAATCTCACTTAAAGAACGGGTGCTATATAACACACTCACAAATCGCTTGCTTGACAGATCCAAAATTGAATGACAGATCCAAAAAAGATTGTCTCTTATTTGCTTTTTCCAGTTTGTATGTAAATGTATGACTGCTCCCTTAGGCTAACAGGGTTAAAATGACACATTTATAAACACAGCGCATACATATGCATAATAACACGTACCACATGCAACGCACTCTAGGCATTAGCTGTAAAAAGCTTTAAGGAAAATGTCTTACAGTATAAATAATCACGCTTTGAATAATTCATGAGAGTCCCTCCAAGTTTAAGTGTTCAATTTAGGAAGTGTGAATCAAACATTTCACGGATCTTTAACTATATTCTTCCACAGCATTCATATTTCTCAAGCAATTCACTTCTACCATGTCCTTAAAACTGGACATTTACTCACCTTCATGTTGTTTCAAACCTACACTGTGAAACATGATGTTTTATGTTAAAGGTCATAGCAGTGTGGCCTTGCTAATTCAGCAGAAAAGAGAAATTGCAGTCTATTTTATTACAGCTTTCTATATGAAGTAGCCTATACAGACTTTATTTAAGCCACAGAAAGAACATTTTTGCTGAAGAAAAAAAAAAGGGACAATACACAATTTTGAAGTCAGTATGAACATTAACAACAACTTGGGACAAATATAGTGAAATTTAATGGAAAACAATGTGAGTGGCACTCTATGGTTAGGCAGGATTTTGAACAGCCTCTTTTGAGTCGTCGCTGGGTGCCTCAGACAGACGTTGAGTGTCACAGCCCGTCTGTGAACACTCACACAAAACAATGTGTTTAAAATTTAAAGACGTGGTGTGGCACTTCTCGTTTGGTGTGTCACCACCTTAAACGGTATATATAACTAAGGTACTACTTTTACTGATCTAAGGTACTAAGGTTGAAGACTTATTATGCAGCTCTAGTTATACAATACTAGTTCATAGTGACCAGCTGTAATGCTCCAAAATGGACAAAAATACTACAAAAACACCAAAAAAAAGTTTACATGGCTCAAACACAACATTGCAATTTAATACAAAGTTTGTACCCATTTACAGATTCAAAAAAAAATTGGCAATATTGAATAATGGCTTCATATTTTGGTCTGTTCCTCACACAAAACCATCATACGGCTTTAGAAGACATGACACTGACATGACAAGTTGCATGGACTACTTTGATGACACATTTGTACTGCTTTTTTGGTATTTTACGACAGCCCATGGATGTTTTATGGCAAGAGCTGCATGTAAAATATGAAACTTTAGTAAATAATGTCTGAGTAAATAATGACAGAATTTTCTTTTTCTTTTTTTCTTTTTTACTGTCCCTTTACCTGATTGCATCTTTCTGACAAACATGCTGACGGTCAATAGTTGCAGCTGTCTGGAGAATAAGACCAAGAATGTGACATGAAACAAACCCATTAATCCTGACCTCTGGTGAAGTTGTTTCCTCGTGTGTGCATCTGTGAAAGGAAGCCACTGACTGTTTACACCTCTTGGGGTAGATGTAAAGTTGACTTCAGCTGCCACAATGTCTCGCTGTTTCCAAGGAGACGGGTTTTTCAGGGCCCCTGGACATGAGCCATTTGAAAAAACAAGGAAAGAGAGATACAAATGTGCAGAGAGCAAAGAGGCAGGGCACGAGTTACCGAATATGACTTCTGAATGGTAAAACGGTCAGCATACCATACCAATATACACAGAGTCAACACGAGCAAGCTATACCGGTCATGTTTACATACTGTGTACACTTAAATAGACGAGCCCCTCTTTGTCACAAGCTTTAAATAGCACATAAGGGCAGTGCTCAACTGTTCCATCAAAACAATACAACGCTTTCCTCAAGAGAAAACATTAGACTATATATGCACCTCGCTATTTCAAAACCAACAACTGTGTCCAATTTGTAATGACTCTTTACTCGGCCTACATTTGAATTCCCATCCAAAACCTCCTCCGAAAACGCCCCTGGCAGAGCAATGCCGTCATCCTAACCTCCTGCGCTATTTCTCAAAAGCGGCACGAATGACATGACCCTGTCATCGAGTCCCAGTGAGCACCGACCTAGACAGCCACGGCCATTCCAGAACGGCCTGTGGTGCCACACATGCCCCCTTTTTTTTAAAAATTACAGCCCGTCCCTGTCTGGCACACCGATGCACACCCACTATCAGTTATACACAACAAGAGCCCATTACACCGACAATGGAGATTACTGTTGTGTGGTAAAAGAACATTAGTCACAGAGATCTGGGGAAAGAAGGAATGGAAGAGGAAGAGGCAGAGTGAGAGAACTGACTGTATTTAACCGTTTAATTGGGCAACATGGAGGATTTAGAGCAACAATTTTCAGGTGACGAACAACTTCAACGGTAAAACAAACTGGAGGGAAAATGGAGGGAAAGCACCAACTACAAAATTCATACCCTAGGGGTCTCACACTGGCTTTTTATATTATAGACCCCTTGGTGAATAAAGTAACTGAGTGTATTATACAAAACTGAGTGCTGCATTTTAAACTTGGCAAATAATAACATGTACTATTGTATTAATGTATTTACATACAACAACCATTGTTGATGTATAGACCAATATTCTTGTACATTTAAAGGGATAGTTCATCCACGTTCAAGGACCAGAAATGGTCACATGAATGGTCACATGGACAGTGTTGGGGAGTTACTTGTTACATGTAACTAAATTACGTAATTTAATTACAAAATAAATGTAATTGTAATCAGTTACAGCTACTGAGAAAAAAACGTGTAATTAAATTACAGTTACTTATGAAACGTGGCACCAATGTTGACACAAAATAGGAAACATTCTATACTTATTCGATAACCGTTTTATTTCCTATTTGGGTTTATGTATATGCTTTATTTTTTAAGATGAACTGTTTTTTTCCCAAGCCATTTTTAGATGCCAGTATCCCTGTCTGCCACACCGATGCACACCCACTATCAGTTATACACAACAAGAGCCCATTACACCGACAATGGAGATTACTGTTGTGTGGTAAAGAACATTAGTCACAGAGATCTGGGGAAAGCAGGAAGGGAAGAAGAAGAGACAGAGCGAGAGAACTGACTGTATTTAACCATTTAATTGGGCAACATGGAGGATTTAGAGCAACATTTTTTTCAGGTGGCGAACACTTCAATGGTAAAAACGAATTGGGGGGGAAATGGAGGGAAAACACCAACCACAAAAACAATTACCTTTAAATTGTGTCTAAAGTATCCGTAATTCATACCCTAGGGGTCTTCACATTGTTTTTTATGCCATAGACCTCTTGGTGAATAAAGTGTTGCTTTTTAATCCTGCATATAATAACATGTAGTATTAATGTATTTACAGTTTTACACAACAATCATTACTGATGTATAGACTAATAATCTTGTACGTTTAATACATATAATGTGAAGGGACAGTAAAACAATCAACAGTTTTAATTAAAGTTTAAGGAATAGTTCACCCAAAAATGAAATTTACCCCATGATTTACTCACTCTCAAGCCATCCTAGGTGTATATGACTTTCTTCTTTCAGACGAATACAATTGGAGTTATATTTAAAAAAATGTCCTGGCTCTTCCAAGCTTTATAATGGCAGTGAATGGGGATCAAGATTTTGAAGCAAAATAAAGTGCATCCATCCATCATAAAAAGTGCTCCACGCGGCTTGTTTAAAACTTTATGAACCGTAATCTCTAGTTTCTGCTGTTCATGAGAGAGTGGTGTTCCAGTGGATGACATAGGACGTATGCGTAGCGTAAGCTCCGGTGAGAAGAAGATTACGGTTCATAAAGTTTAAATATGCATATTTTTCTTAAAGAAACAAGCCATGTGGAGCACTTTTTATGATGGATGGATGCACTTTATTTTGCTTCAAAATCTCGACTCCCATTCACTGCCATTATAAAGCTTGGAAGAGCCAGAACCCTGAGCGCTCCCCCCGTACTGGGGTAGGAACGGGCCGATGGTGAGGAGTCGGGGTGGTGGAGGGATGCTGAAAAACTGCAGAGAGAATGAAGGTAAGGCGGTTTAGGTATTTATAGAGGTTCTCTCACGGGCTGATATGATAGGCGATATAATTGCTGACGATGAAATGGCCGGGTTAATTATCTGAACGTTCTCCTCCCGAACTTTGTTAATAAAACATAATTTCTTCAAAAAATATAAACAAAACACCACTTTTCACTACTAATGTTAACCACCGTGAGTTCAGGAGTAACTCATATATTGTCCTCCTATATTTAGTCTAAAATTCAGCAGTTTCTACAACTCAAGATTTAATTCCTAAGAATCCTTATTTAAGGGTCGGGATGCTTAATGCATAATCATTAATACTGACTTCCAAATAAGCAACAGTTAAAGTGATCTCAAACATGCCATGGTCTGCAGAAACCCATCCCGCCACAATTGTTAATAGTCGCTCTTAGCCTAGTCACCAGATGTTTTAAAAAAGGTGTCGTATTAATCATAAGATGGCTACCATAGAAACAGTTTGGCACAAGACAGTGATTTATTTTGAACAAAAACCAAAGTAGTTTCTACCAGGCAGTCAATGTGCTATGTTTATTTGTACAGGCCTTACTAAAATTCCATATACAGTGTCTTTTTTTATATGTAAATGTAATTACTAACATATATAAATGGGCAAAAAGACACACACACATACGCTTAGATTGGAACAGATCTCTTTCAGTCTCAACTGTAATGCTTTTAGGACCACACACACACAAGCGTATGAGTGAGTTTTATGAATGCCAATTAAAACAGGCAATCTGAGCGGAAATGAATGGCATTGATCAGAAGAACGTTTGAGTTCCTCTCTGCGCCTTGCCAGTGTCTTTAGTTTACATGCCAGTGACCAATCTGGATCCAATCTGGAACAATTAAAGAGCATTCCCGTGTGTATGTGTGTAAGAAAGTGAATATGTGGATGTGACCTGATGCCTGTGTGTCTGCCCTGAAGATAAAGGACACCCTGATGCCTGTGCACACAAAAAGGAAAACATCGATTACCCCTGAGAGACCTAGAGAGAAGGCCAGAGAAAAAAAATGCGGATGTAAAAGAGCTAAAGAAATACAAAAAAGATTAGAGCTCTTGTGTGCGCAATCTGCGCATGTGCGCATTCTTGAAGACAGAGAGAGGCATTCCCTCTGACTTTATGCAACAAATCTGAAGGCAGTTGTTGCCTGTCACGTTAGTCAGATCTCAGACTCGTGGAGTCAGATTCACAACCTTTCAATGGCAAGAATGGCTGCATTGCACCCTGAACCACATCAGTAGAGGTCAGCCATTTTATTGATTTTGCTGAATTATTTGCATCGATAACCTTCGGAAATGTTCAGATATTTAAGAAAAAAAACAATAACAATGGTTCTGAACCAGGGAACTCAGAAAGCTTCCAAGAGGGGCACAGGATGACTTAATTTATCATTAAAAACAATTATTTACATCCTATTTATATAATAAATAGCATATGTCAAATATAATAATAAATATGTCAAAAGCAAGTAAAACAATGCACAAGTTACTAAAGTTACTTGAAGGTAATGAGAGAGAGAGCACACTTCTGTTGCATGATCTTGATTGCTGTTCGCTCACTTATGGGGCATTCACGATACACAACGTTTATTTTAAACGTAAAGCCTATACAACTTTATTTAAAGTTAAAGTAAAACTAGCAGGCTATGTGAAATGCGCTAGGCTATACGTGTCTCTCTCATTCTGCACCAATACAAATGTGTGTGCATGTTGCGCATGTTTTGCTTGCTTGACGTTAATTGCATCATTTTGAAACTCGACTTATATTTCAGATAATATGTTCATTGCTATTACAAGATTTATGTAAAAGGAGTGGTTACTTATATTATTACCGGAAAACATCTTGTGATTGCAGTACTGCGCCACTGCAATGGAGCAGCTCTAATGTGCACTGTGCTATTAAATTAAAGATGAAATACGCAATAAAATGAAAAGTGAAAGTAACAAAAGCTTGTACAATACATTTTAACGGGCATAATTAAGTGTGAAAATAACTGAAGGAAATATCCATTTGCTAAATGAAGCCAGCTAACCTGATTCATATTCTTTTGCTTTCTGTACCCAATATTTGTAAAAAATTACAAATGCAATGAAGATACAGGTATCGGTAGGTACCAAAAATAAAAGTATCGGTATCGGATTCGTTCTGGATAAAGTGGTATCTGTGCATCCATACTAATTATATTAACAATAATATTTTAATTTAATTAACAAAGTCATCCTACAGCCCCCTAGGAAATTTGCAGAGGTGCCATAATTTGCATTTAAATAAAAATTTTAAACTAAATGTTTTGCATTCAATATTAAACATTTTGAGTCATCTTATTAATCAGCTTATTAATTTGAAAGCTTTTTGTTCCACCTTAGATACTGGACTAAAGATATACAGGCCCAGAAAAAGAGGACAAGGCCTTTACTTCACAGGTTCTAACTATCTATTAAGTAGCATATTAATGATTATTATGGTAATTGCATTTCAGTTTGAAGCGTGCTTTCCCACAGAGATCACTGTGTAACTACGAGCAGGAGCGGTCATGGTTGTGCCTCTATTAAAAGCAAAACATCTCAAGAGGTAGTTAAAAAGAGGAGGTGAAGTGGTGGGGAGGTTGTGAAATACAGAACAGAGGCCCAGCATCTCGGGTGACTGGGACACAGTGGAAAACAACATTGACTTTCATGGCTGCGGGACAGGGAAATGGTCACATAAGGGGATTACTGTAAATATTCAAGGGCTAATATTCATTATTTATGAAATGCACGCCGTTTTGTCACTTCCCACCTTTTAATCTCCTTCACGGCTGTATTGTCCTCCCTCTCTCACATCAGGGACTGGAGCCAAGTATTGAGATCTATATTGACCCACCTAAGCTGGACAGTGAATGAATGGGTTTATATTGATCTCCTGGGCATGCCTGGAGGTCCAAAATAGCATACTGAAGGAGAAGACCCAAAATAAACATCTCATAAAAGTTACATGTAAATATGGGTGAGCTTATGGATCACATCCTGACTGGGGTTGCATGGTATATATCTACAAAACAAACGATGGAGGGGGAAAGATTGATTTAATTTTTTATTATTTTTTTTTTTATTATTCTAAATTAATTATTTAATTTAATGCATGTGCTGCAGGCAAATCTTTATAATCTCTGCATGTCACATATTAACCAGAATGTAAGGTGACTGTCACCTAAAAAATTTATAAATAAATAAAATAAAAAAAAACGCAGAGTTTGACTGCAGCAAATCGAAATTTTCATTATACATGACTTGGCCTGACTCACTGTTTACTGAGACCGTCTCTCTTAACAAGCCCTGTGCTGGGCACATTTAGGGAGTCCTGCTAGCACAGCAAAGGCTGCTACACATCCCAATTACAGCTCTAATCAAATGAACCACATGGCTTATTTCATGGACTTTAGTGGAACAGGTTAAGAGTCTCATTAGTTAAGTTGATTTCTTTTTTTCTTGTTGATATGCTTGATTCTCTGAGGGTCTTGTATAAATGTGCTCCGATCAGGATTTTTGGAGCCGATCACCGATTGTCGATCACAGGAAGCAGTATCTGCCGATATGATTTTAGTCTTATAAAACTAGTTGTCATGAACTACGCCTCCAGACATTAATCAAAGTCTGAGGGAAATCACATGATGACTAAGCTATCAAACAGCCTGTCAGTTACTTAACAACACAACTTACATTACATTCAAGGTATACACTCCCTTCATGCAGACCTTGCCATAGCTAGCACCAAGCTCTAGTGTATGAAATGAACTATACAGACAATCAAGCAAATATTTAGTGACTACAATGCTAATGTCTCTGTAAAAAAAGTATTCCTGTGATTGCAAAGTTGAATTTTCAGCAGCCATTATTCCAGTCTTCAGTGTCACACGATATTTCAGAAATAACTCTAATAAACTAATTTGGTTCTCAAGATTAATTTCTTCTTATTATGTTTTTTTATAATGTTAAAAAAAGGATCATGCTTAATATTTTTGTTGAAACAGTGACATATTTATTTCCAGATTCTTTGATGAATAGAAATAAAAAAAACATGTATTGGCATTTATTTCAAATATATTTTTGTAACATTATAAATGTCTTCACAGTAATGTTTCATCAGTTTAATGCATAATAGCTGAATAAAAGTTTTCATTTCATCAATAAAAATCTTACTTCTGAACAGTCATATAAACAAACTATAGAATTTTAAAATAAAATAAATAAAAATAGAAATAAAAATTTCTATAGAAATTGATTTGCCTGTGCACATAAAAATAAAAATGTAAAATTAAATATATAAATTATTATTGTACATTTTATTGGTGCTTTGTCATTTGACAAATCATATTATTGAAACTCAAGCTTGGAAAAGTGTTTCAACAGAAAAATAGATTTCAGCCTATTCAAGTAGGAGCTGTACTGTTTCTATGAATAGAAATAGCTGCTTGAGCATGTTACCAAGGCCACTGGGTGGACTGACTTGCTTACAAAGGGACTTTGTCCTTAACCATGGTGAGTGATACCAGAGACAGTATGAGGAAGAGGAGACGACAGCGTTTAAAGAAAAATAAATAGGGAACTCGCAAAGCACAATATTAGGGCTGGGCGACAGGGCCCAAAAAAAAATCACAATTAAAATTTTCATATCAGTCGATAACGATAATTATCGTGATAAATAAAAAAAAATATTTCTAGGGAGATTTTTGTTTTGTTTGTGTTGCCTGACTTTGATGACGCTTATCTTCAGCACAGTTTGCAGTGCAGGCTGCAATATTAATAATACTAAATTTGTTGTCTCTTGACTTGAGTTGACAGTAGCACCTTGAGTTAGGATGCAGATGCAAATTTATGTTCATTATCAAAAACAGTAACATCTGTAAAAATTGTAACAACCTCATTTTTATATGGTGAAATGTAATTATTCTGACTGTTTGAGTTTTATTCAAATTAACCATTTGTTTTTCCATAGTAGCATACATTTAGATCATGATAACCACAGTTAAACCACACATATAGCACCTCAATACCATGGTAAAATGTAACTATATGGTTTCTAGGAATTTGTATGAAAAACTGTAGTCTAAATACATTTAGTATAAATGCACAAACACTATAGCTTAATCATAAAAAATACTGTAATTATATTCCATTACTCCTTTAATATATTTGATACATGTCTACATTAATAATATAATAAAATTCTATATGAATATCCCAAATTTCTGCCACAATGCAGTTAGTGTTACTACAGTAAATCCATGGTAAATAATGGCGATTTGTAGACTGAAAAGTCTTCTGACTGTATCGTTGTGCACAGTGTTTCTCCTGTTTGTCTCGCTGTTTCATCTGGCTTTAAACTAGTTTAAATCACAGAGTCATCTGTGTTCTTCACTGAATTCAAGTGCTTTGTACTGGATCTCATAGTGCTGTTCAGTGCTTGCGTGACTGACACTTATCAGCGAGTAAACTCATCTGCTCTAGTAAGCCCGCACTGTGCAGACGTTTGAACTTTGACCCGAGCAGATAAATGATCTGTGTGGTGCAGTTCAAATGAGTAACGCTGTTTCCTTCCGCTTTTGGCGCATAAACATTAGATCGAACTCTTGTTATTGTTTTATCGAGGAAAATTATATCACGATAATAATTATCGTTTTATCACCCAGCCCTACTCAATATGGATGCAAAAATGGAGCTAAATGCCTTCTGATACGGCCTTTTTTTTCTTGTAACACTAGAACACACCATAGATTGTAAAAAAAAAGATGGGCGATGCGTCTCCACTTCCTTTCACTATAGAAAAGTGAAGCTAAAACATTCTCAGTATGGCCGCTGTCATCTTGCGAAAATGACGTCATTTGGAGCCTGAGTCTGTGCAGTAGTGATTCATTTAGAGCCCAAGTCTGCACAGTAGTGTTCATGAGGTGGAGCTGCGGTATCAAAGACCCGCCCAAACTCCTGCAGACCCAATCGCAAGATCACAATCATGACACCACACCATTTTTATAGCATCAAATAACTAATTAAAACTTATTAGAAAAATTAACACTTGAACATATATCAGCATGATAAGAACATAAGAAAATTTATTTGAAGTGCAATTTGATAATTTAGTTTGTCTCACGTCCCATTAAATTACATGGAGAGGGTGGGGTTTACAACCTATACTGTGTCCAGACACCTGGGGGTGATCGAAACAGTTTGGCTTCACCTTTCAGCGCTTGTGCAGCACACATTGGAACACACATGCACATTAGCTAGACCAGTCTGGAAAATAGTTCTTAGAGCATGATGTAGCATAAGAAGCTAAATTTATGATACCATTGTTTACTGTAGATTTGACATGCTACAGAAATACATTCTTGACAAACACTTTAAGATTTTAATCTTTCGCCGTAGCTGTACTTGTATGTCATTTGCCTACATGGAAAACAGCTGCCAGGAGGTGGTGGCTTGGCTTACAGGGACTATGTTGAACTTTGGCAGTTCTTTACGCAGTGAACTGCTCTGGCATGAACAGAAGCATCCATCATTGTGCATGTGAGACAGAGAAAGTAACTATGTTACTGTGGGAAAAGTAAGTATTACATTTTGCCAAGTGTTTTTTTCCCGAGGACAGTTGGAGGTTGAAGCCTTGGTGGGTCAGCAGCGTGTTACTGGCTCTGGCTGCAAGTGAAGTACTTTCTTGCCAGTAAATGCAAAACGGCACTGGGTGCTGCAGGAATACGCTGCATGATATGGTAGCACAAACTTATTTTAGAGGCCAAAGATTCAACAAAATACAATAAAAAAAATTATAAGTAAGTTTTTTACATATTCTCAATTATTTAACAAACAATTTGATTGACAGCAGTGGTCCTAGAGGCAAAGTTGTTTGGAATGAGGAGGACTATCCTACAATACAAATATTGTGTGTCTGTGTGAAGAACCGCGCAATATACAATGGTTTACGCCATTGAAAAATGCGATATCACCCCCCAGTGGCCGATAGGGCTGAACGATTTTTTGGAAAATAATCTAATTGCAATTTTTTTTTACCAATATTGCGATTGTGATTTAATATGCAATTATTTTTTTAAAGCTCTTTATGTTCTGTATTATTCAACAAAGACAAGCTATAAATCATTGTATAGTGTCACCAACACAATATTAGATAGATTAAACATAAATGTTCTTTTCTGTAGGCCAGGCCTATATGTTACGATGAAATTAGGTGATGCATGAATTGATATGAATGACATTCACCTCTTTACTCTCGTGTGTCACGTGACCGTGTAATCGCAGCCTCTGCGATTGAAAAATCGCGTTTTTTCATATCGCGATATTATCGCAAATGCAATTAATCGTTCAGCCCTGAACCTTTAGGACCATGAGTCAAACAGGCCCACTGAGTTTCGTTCCGATCGACCTCCATTCACCTTATCTAATAGGTGCTCAAAATTCATTGGCCGATGGCGGACATGTTTTTTATGCAAATGTCCTTATAGACACTCATGGCACTTTGGACCAAGACAGCGCATACCAATTTTTATGTTTATTGGAAAAATGGTTGCGTGGTTATAGCTATTTTTGTTTTTCCTCTCTTATAGCACCACCAAGTGGCCAAGCTCCGGACTTTTTTTTAAAAATTTGACCAAAGATTGAGCTCTTACACAAGTGTACCGAGTTCGGTGAAGATATCTCATTCCGTTCAAGAGTTATAGCCATTTTAATGAAAGTGGCCCTGTCCTTCTGAACGTTTTGGTGTCCCTTTGCTATGGTGAGACGAAATTTCAACTTTTTTTGATAATTATTCATATCTGTCTGGCACAAGCCAAGGATACTAACAACATAAGACACTTGAGCCTGCGACCAACGGTTTAGGAGTTCTGCGCGATTTCATACTTTTGACTGCTGTAGCGCCCCGTCAGGACGATTGGGGCGAGCTTTGGTGACGTTGTAGACGGTGTGAGTACTACCATCCCTCCAAGTTTCAAGTCTCTACGACTTACGGTTTTGGTCTGCCCGATCAGTTTTACATGGAGATTGCTGATGCTTGGCCATTCTAACAATTACAATAGGGTTTCAGCGCTATGCTCTTGAACCCCTAAATAAAGTTATGTAAAACCACTTTTAAAGTTTTTCAGAAGTGGTAACATCTCCTCTTCGTCTTCTCTCCCAATGGGAATCATTAACCCAGTTAGGACCTCATTAAAAGTCTTGCCTGCCTAAGTTGATTTCTTTAGCCCGACAGAATTAAATTATTCAACAATTATAATCAAGCATCTTAGGCCACACTCCACGCTTCCCATGTTACCATGTAATGGTCCACACGAGTGGTACGCTACATAAACCGACCAGTTCCTCTAACAAGAGCTTGTCTGACTGCTCATATTCTCTTCATTTCTTACTATACCTTTTGGGCATGCTAAAACTGAGCTGTCTTGCTCAGTGGATGACCTATTTAGCATGACAGAGGCGAAATTTACTTGAACCTCTTTGAGATATTTTCCTCTACATTGATTTTTGAGTCCAGCTTGGCACCTTCTTGGCAACGTGCGTGTTTTGATGTCTCGGAGGTTGTTTTCAAGGATATGCCAGCGCTATGCGTATTAGTCGAGGATTTGGAAATGCTTTAAAATACTCGAACATCATTAAGTGAACGTGTTTCCAACTGCATGCGTGAGCAAAACAATGTCTATGACAGCCAAAAAAAAGAGCTCATTTTAATGTAATTAAATTGGATTATTTTCCCCGTGAAAGTCATGAAGGAAATAGACAGCGTCTAATTGAATATTCAGCTGTGGCTGCCTATAATTGTTGTGTCTTCCACGACATGCCGCAATAAACCAGCTCTGTGAATGGACAGGCTGGTGGGAGATAATACTAACTCACAAACACAAGCCTGTCGTAGAGAGGGATTGTTAACATGTAAGAAAATAACACAGATGCTATCTAGAAAGGAAACTTATCAAGTGATGTGTCTACCCAAGTATTAGGGGAGAGAGAGGGGTAAACTGTGCCACCCAAGCTGTTTTCTTTTTCTTTTCTTTTTAATGCCATACCAGCTTCTTTAGCTATACTGATGGCAAGGACCAAATTAAATTATTTGAAAATAAAACTAAATAAGGTGTTCAAGATTCATTTATGCAAAATACAATAAGACTAAATTTGGATTCACTTGGTTAAAAACCAAAAGTATCAACATAATAAAACAAGTTCCTCAGAGGGGTAGAAGTATTACAGTCAAGTAAAATATGCTTGATGGACAGTGGATTTTGTCAAGATGAACAGTTGAACTCTTTGGGGAATTTTCTCCTGTAAACAAAAATTTAGGTGCAACTCCTTAGTGCCCCAAGTTGTATTCAAGTTGTCCTCTAAGCATTGAGAAATTAGACAGAGATGAGACAGAGGTTAAAGTAATAATCCAAATGATATTTCAGGATGTGCTATCAACTGAAATTAGAAGAGGGTATCTATAACATAGGACCATAGAAACATGACTTTTCTAAATAAATAAACACAACCATATTCCCAATGCTTATTTTGCATTCAGTTTAATTTGCATTTTTAGACAGATTTGTAACATTATTTCCGATACGGCAAATAGCTACTGGCACAGCTTACCCAGAAGCATCTGACACACTAACTAGCATTTTGGGAAAAATGCTTCATTTAATAATTCATGACTAACCTTTAGCCAAATAATTTGCATGGTTTTGTACATTGGCAATTCACCAACATTTATAATATTTTTGAAATCAGTATCCATTTGCCCTGATATAAAACTAATTTAGCCTGTCATGTAAAACGTAAAAAGTTTCTAGCATTAAAAACAATGTACACAATTGTGCAGTTTGCTAAATTTAGGGGCACTTACCCACTGACACATCTTTCCCCACTATCCCCTCCTGCCCTTGACCCACTCTCCACTGATCCGGTTTTAAAATAGATGCCACTATGAGTCACGCTCAACCCCCTTAAAGGATCCAAAGCGACTTCAAGTGGTCTATCTTGTGTATGAAATCTTCCTTGTCACCTTGTCTCAGTCCAGTAACAAACGGCAATGCTTTCATCGGCTCCTCAATGAAATGAGGTTATCACATCCATGTTCGGCTTAGCCGTGGGGGCGGGTGTGAGGGCCGATGATATTACTGTAACTGGACTCCAAATTGACTGCCTCAGTGACTACATTGAGCGATTAATCACAGTGCTGTCAAACACTGAAACAGTTTTACTATGTGCTCATGCAGCAGCGAACAAACAATGAGATATTATGCCTTTGAATTGGGTGTTTTGATTACAGAACACAATACATACACACTAGTGCATTAGTGAGCTACTACTGTGCTCTAGTCTAATTTGTCTAGAAGAAAGCAGAAATTCATGGATTGACTGGTGTCTGAATGACACTGTAGACCACAAAAGGCATTGATAACTTATTGAGGGAGGTACTATTATTAGGATGTCAATATACACCTTTAGCTGGCCTTGAAATGCGAGTGCAACATGGCAGCAGATATCATCCAAAAGGTACAGTGCATTCTCTTAAAAGTACTTTTCTCCAGAGGCCTAGCTCAAAGAGATGCGACATGTGGGGTAAATATCCTGAGTAATCATCTGACATTATAAATAATGCAATAGACAATGTGGAGCTTAAGGCAGATGTGTCTCTCTGCAGAGACATTACAGAATTAAGGGTTTGAAAGATGTATTTCAGGAGAATTATGGTCTACAATAAGATGATACGTGAAAGTTTGGAAGAAAATAAAGTTAGAGAGAAAGATGAAACGGGGAAATAGATCACATCTATTTCCACAACATTAACTCATAGGGCCTTACATCTGAACAAAGCCATTCTTATCTTAGAAATCACTGAGATCTTGGGAAAAGATTAAATCCAGCCTAATGTATATAACGAGTAAACAAGAAGAGAAGAGACAAGACAAAACAAGAACAGTACAGAAGAGATGAGAGAAATAAAAGCCAAGCCAAGAACAGAGGACAAGATAAAGGAGGAAAAATGAGAGAAATAAAAGAGAGAAAAAGAAGAGTACAAAAGAGACAAGAGAAATAAAGAGAAGAGATGAAATGAAAAATGAAAAGAGAAATTGAAAATAAATGAAAAAGGACAGAAGAGAACAAATGAGAAATTGAGACAAGGTGATATAATATATGATAAGATAAAAAAAAAATTTGTTTAAAAAAAAACCGTGACTCTTACCTAGCAA
>NW_015629561.1:661522-669979 GCF_001515625.1 Sinocyclocheilus rhinocerous
TAGAGAAATAAAAGAGAGAAAAAGAGAAGAGTACAAAAGAGACAAGAGAAATAAAGAGAAGAGATGAAATGAAAAATGAAAAGAGAAATTGAAAATAAATGAAAAAGGACAGAAGAGAACAAATGAGAAATTGAGACAAGGTGATATAATATATGATAAGATAAAAAAAATTTGTTGTAAAAAAAACCGTGACTCTTACCTAGCAAACAGGACAGTATAAGCGGAAGCACAGGAGAAAAACCATCTGTGAAACATTCATAGGCCTCTTCAGTGTACTTTTCCCCAATATCCTCATCTGATTTCTGCATCCATCTCTCAGAAACTCTCAAGCTAAATCAAATAAGCATTAATTATACATCTTATCCTTAAATACCCACATACAGCCTCCTCACCATGTGCTAATGCTACCACTATGACTTTTTAAAGAGCGCTGGGCCTCAGAAGGGTTCGGCACTCCATTGATGTTGCGGGAGCATTGCAGAAGCTTCAGAAACGGGCTGTTTTCTGAAAAACTGCAGTCACACTGACAGTTAAGCCCTCAAGGGGAAATGCTTTCTTGTTCTTGGCCTGAGTGACGGACAGCTGAAGTTAATGTACTGCACACAGATCAACATGCCTGACATATTATGTGCTTCTGTAATATTCTGGACATTTATACTGACAGATCATACACTGCAAGCTTACCAGGTAGAGCGGCCAACAATGACAGAGCATGTTGTCCTTTTCAGAAGAAAATCAGTTTTACTAGCGATCTAGGTGCTTCGTGAATGGATCCTTATTGTGTCAGGGCTGTAAGTGTTGAGCACTGGAGTTTTATTGAAGCATTAGTCACCATAGCTCTACATTCATTTATGCTTGGAAGAATCTGTATGTAGAAATACACACAAAAATAATGTTTTGCTAAAGCTATATAGGCTAAATTGGGTTCTTAAAAAGGTTTGCAAAGTGCTCATTTAAAAAAAAAAAAACATGAATGATTGCGCTTCATTTAGGTGTGACAGTTTCCATGTTGCCACTAATATTCACCCCATCTGATGGCAAGAAGGGACAAATTGGCATCTCGGTGCGCTAATCGCGCTGAGAGCCTTTGGTGGCAGATGGTTTGGCAAACCTACAGAGGCTAAGACATGGCGTCAAGCTGCGTGAAAGCACTCACAGCAATATTTCATTAGTGTTCAAGAGTCTTTACGTGATCGCACAAAGAGTGAACTCTAGTCAGGGTTGCGCACGGCACAGCGGGGACATCACAAGACACCAGCCGTGGGTGTGGCTGGCAGTGAGCTACAGACGTGGCAGAGCAGCACAGAAAACAAAGAACCACCTTAATCTTTACTGTTAAACTTTGGCGACTAACTCGGCCAACGCTGTTTGTGCTATAGACTTGAATGATCCCCCAAATTGGGGATGTCAAAAGTTCTGGTACTATGACAACAAGTTGATACAAAAAAAAAAAAAAAGTAATAAACCGTTTATATAATTTGCATCTTTGTTGTATTGTTTGTATTTGTTCTGTCTTTTTTTTTTTTTAGAATTCTCACTTGTTTTTCAATAGCATATTTGTTTTTGTAGTATGTTCCTAAAAATTCCTATGAAGAATCATGGAACTTCATTGGTATTGACTATGTATCTCAAACCATGCAGTTTGTTGAGGATGTGCTATTGTGCTGTTTCCTACATGATCAAACAATATACATTTCATACATTATTTTAAAATGTAATTTATTCCTGTGATGGCTGTATATATATATAGATATACACTGAATGATTCCACCAAATCAGTTTATGTTTATTATCATTCAATATGAATGAAAATGTATGAATGCATATTTGTCATTTGAACTGAACTTAGGACTGGTGGTGGCGCTTGAGACATTGTTGGTCATTTAGAGTTGTTGGTCATTCTGTAAAAAAAAACTAACACTAATACTAATCATATAATAATAATACTAATAATTCTACTACTAGTAACAACACAAAACACACTAAGATCTGATAAGCTGCTGGGTTAATGAACATTAATACAACGAATAATATAATTTACATGTAGCACATCAATTCTACGTGGTAAGTAAGACTGTCTTGCTCCCTCTCCCTCTCTTTGAATGTGTGAGAGAAACACTGAGTGAGTCAGATGCCTTCACAGTAGAGTTTACGGTGCGGCAAATACACTGCTCATCCATTGAACTAAGTTGGAATAGTGTGCTTTAAAACTCTCAAGCGCGCACTGTCTGCGTTAAACTTGTACTTAGCCTCTAATCCAAACACTGGCGAGTGAAATCTAACAATTTATTAGCCAACGGCTAACCATAGACATTATTAGGTCACCTAGCATGGAAATTTAGTCGCATATGCAACTGATTTACTCGCATTGTAGAGGGTTGAATATGCTAATTTGGTGCTCAAAAAACATTTCTTATTATCATCAATACTGAAAATACTCTTTCTGTCTTTTTTTTTTTCTTTTAACCAAGAGCACACATGCTACTATGTTTAAAAATCACCATCTCAGTGAGCAAACACCTCCTGTTTCCACACTTCAGCAGTTTTAGACTGCAATTCTTTTCAAATCAACAGGCTTTTTTCCCTAAATGTTTATTCTAGGAACTGTCATTCATATTCTGCATTTATTAATTCAATAAGACCTTAAAGATTTGACAGGCCTTAATGAAAATAAATATATATTCTGATAAAAACCCGTCTTGTCTGTTTCATGGGTTACCTTGCAAAAAACTTAGATTTTTCCCCATAAATCCCATATTTTTGATTACTTTACATTGTCACAATGTCAAAATAGGCAGCTATTTAGCCAGTTTATTTCCTAACTATATAAAAACTGGCATAAAATTAGTCACACACACAAAAAAAAGTCACAGCATCTTGAAACATAAAAATAGAGCAAGTCATGCGAGGCTACACTCCTCACGTTCTCCTCTCTGTTCGCCTATACAGTGCAAATCAAAACACAACACAAAAACACTTTCATTTTTAGCATGTGACACAAGTCAACAATTTAGCGTGACCTTGAAGCTGTCAAACTGCACTTTTTCCCAAACTCTGTAATTCTCACCTTGTCTCCAACATCTCACAGTTTTCCCCCCTCTGCACACAGTAACTGCCCTCAGACTAATCCCCTTAAGATACTCAAAAATCTCTCGCTTGCTCTGTGACTTTGCTACACTCTTTCACTTTTAGTCAAGTTACCAAAGCTCTCTTCCTAATCCCCTGCCACAGCATCTGAGCAGCATTACGCTCATATCATGCCTGGAGAAAAACACACCAAAAATTACAGACCAATTCCACATATAATTCCTTAAGGGTCCGTACATGACAAACATTGGCATGACGATCATAAACCCAGACCACCACGACAGTCTCTTCTTGATTTTTATATGGTTGGTTCTACAACCCTAGATATCATAATCCCACAAGAGACCCTCAGACTCCGTCTTCGCCTGTTAAAGGCAGGGTATGTGATTTTTCAAAAACACTTTAGAAAACTGATTCGGGCCGAATAGCAAAACAAACTTGTAGCCAATCAGCAATAAAGGGCGTGTCTACTCGTGATGTGGAGGAGAGAGCTTTCAGTGCATGGGACGGACATTAGCCGAGCCGATCAACATTGGCTACCAGAAATCGCTTACTCTGCCTTTAAAGTCTTGAAGGAAAAGGTCCTTGAGAAATTGCAAATCAATTTCGCCTCTATTATATCAAGGGCTCTTGTCTCCTCTCACAGCTGATGTTAACATAAAGCTACTTATAGCAAAATGGCTTTAATACTGAAACATGACAAAGAAAAGCCATATTGGATTAATAACAGCTCTTCCTTCCCATCTTTCCTTTGGGAAACCTGCCTGAAACAATCATTATTGCATTTGGTGCAGCTATAGTCAACAAATAACATCTTAAACATAAAAGTAAATGTCCTTGGCATTTATGGTTCCATGAAGAACCTTTAAAAGAATAGTTCACCCACAAATAAAATTTTGATGAAAATGTACTCATCCTTAGGCCATCCAAGATGTGCATGAGTTTGTTTCTTCAACAGATTAGGAGAAATTTAGCATCTAGCATAACATCACTTGCTCACCAATGGATCCTCTGCAGTGAATGGGTGCCGTCACAATCCAAACAGCTGATAAAAACATTACAATAATCCACACGAATCCAGTCAATCAATTAACATCTTGTGAAGTGAAAAGTTTAATGTTTATAAGAAACAAATCAATCAAGACATTTTTTAACTTAAAACGAGTCCTCTATCCATAATATTGTTTTGTCCAGTGAAAAAAAGTCGTCCTGTCTGAATCAGGACAAACATATGTGAGGATAAAGCACCGTTTACAAGAAACAACTGTCCAGAACAGTTCTTAACAAATATGTTGGTGGATTTTGATGTGAGAGGACAACAGGGGATGGAGTTTTTGGCAAGTAGCGATGATTTAAAGTTAAAAATGTCTTAATTATGAATTTGTTTCATACAAACACACAACTTTTCAATTCACAAGATGTTTATTTATGGACTGGAGTCGTTATAATTGTGGATTATTGTGATGTTTTTCAGCTTTTTTTAAGTCTCATGCTGACTCATCGATTCATCGGTGAGCAAGTGATGTAAAAAAAATCTTCCAAACGAAACAAACTCATCTATATCTTGGAATGCCTGAGGGTGAGTAAGTTTTCGGCCAAGGTGTTGAACCTTTCCTCTGCACAAAAGGTGTTTTTTTTTTAAAATAAGAACTGTTTACTAAAAGTTATTTTTTGGGGAACCCAAAATGGTGCTTCTCTGGCATCATTGTGAAA
This sequence comes from Sinocyclocheilus rhinocerous, assembly GCF_001515625.1. Lineage (NCBI taxonomy): Eukaryota > Metazoa > Chordata > Actinopteri > Cypriniformes > Cyprinidae > Sinocyclocheilus > Sinocyclocheilus rhinocerous. Next base: position 666,323 of record NW_015629561.1, read on the forward strand.
GCATCTCTTTTTGGAACATTTATTTTTAAGAGTGCAGAGTTAGACTTGACAAAAGCAGCTTAACACAAGTTATTTTGTCTAGGAACTCAGGAGCATGGTTCTTCTAACTTAATTGTACTTGTAAAGACGTCTGGGTAAAAGACTATAATGGGAAAGTGTTGTTAGAGATCATGTGAGAATATTGTCCTTTTCTCCGGCACTTCTGTACAGTCAGCTGTGCGCTGCAAGCTCGAGTGCACAAATGACTTCAGACATAAGCCGGCCACATGCTTCGGGGTGCTCCATTTTAATTTAATTACATGCACAAAAATAAATAAATAAATAAAAATAAAAAACATCAAGAAAAATTATATGAAAGGGCAGATCCAAATTTCAAACAGCTGCAACAGAAACCATGAGCCAGCTGACTTAAAAGAGTTCCAGTGCTAAATGCCTGACATACTCTGATGTCAAGGTGGTCCGCATTAATAAGAAAGCAAACAATTTCCTGAAAAATACAAGAATACATAAGAAATGGATTTATGTATGCTTGACAGAGCTCTGAAATATCAGTAAAGATAAATCAATGAAAATAAAGTGCGTCACTTTTTTCCAAACAAATAAAAAGTGGGATGTGTGCATGTGTGAGGTCAAATCAACAAATCGCCCGCAGCTGCTGGGGGAGGGTCATGCTTGAGATTACGGCAGCTGCCAAAAGCCATGTGATCCTGTTTTCACACCTGTGCTGGCACAGTACCAGTCTGTAATAGTGTGAGGATACTTTAGTCTAAGAAAACAAAGCCAGTACTGTTTCCTTCTCATATTATAAACAAATGTAAACTGAATTTGTTGATTTGATTAAACATAATTATCCCGGCAGAGAGAAACAGCAATGGCATTTTCTGTATCATGTTATCTCTATAATATTGGCCCAGCTGCCTAAAATTCAACTGTCAACTGGATTGCACTGTTCTCTGAGAGTTGAGTGTAAATTTTCAGAGACTCTGCAAAACTGAGACATCCTCCAATGAGGCAGTGATGAGAAAATAGCATCTATTGATCAGGCTCATCTATCACTGAGAGCTGGGGAATGCTGAGTCGCTCAATGACGGGTGAAGAAGAGCAGTTGAGTTGTCAGTGAAGTACAGCTAATGTTATTCCAGGGGTTAATAAGGCAGATGTTCTGGGGTCTGTTATCAAAAACATTAATGCTATAAGGATTAAGATACTGTATACTCTTAGAAAAAAGGTACAAAATCTTCACTGGAGCGGTACCTTTTCAAAATGTACTAGGGATGTAACGATTACCGGTTTGACGATAAATCATGATAAAATTCCCCACGGTTAGTATTACCGTTTCATCTTTTAATTATCATTAAAACCGTATTAGATTGCCGCGATTTGAACAACTCGCGATAAATAAATACTATCCAGCATAAAGCACAGTTTTAAGTAACAGTCTCACGTGCGCACAGCACAGCACAGCACAGCAGAGTAGTTTCGTTTTGAGTGAAAACAAGGTAGAAAAGCTGGGAGGTTTTAAAAGAGTGCTAAGGGAATTATACAAATGAAAATATGAATGAATTAATTATATGAATGTACCTCTGAAGGTTCTGACTGTCTTCAGAAACGATTCGATGGCATTTTGTTTTAATCTTCGCTCCATGTAATACCTAAAAGGAAGTGTTCTTAATCGCAATACTGCTTTGTCCAAAGGTTACGGGAAACAGCTCTAATTCAGCTTTTCCATAAGCGCCACCTGCTGTCAGAGAGTGGATTTACTGAGACTTACACTCACTGGCCACTTTATTAGGTACAGCTTGCTAGTACCGGGTTGGACCCCCTTTTGCCTTCAGAACTGCCTTAATTCTTCGTGGATAAAAAATAATGTTTAAAACATGTTTTCAATATCTCTTAAAATGTATTACTGTGATGGCAAAACTGAATTTTCAGCAGCCATTAACAGCAATGTAAAAGTCTTTACTGCTACTTTTGATCAATCAATTTTTTTTCCCAAAGAAAAAAAATTACTGACCCCAAACCTTTGAATGGCAGTGCATATTACATTTATTTTTCAGCCTCAAATGAAATAAAAAATTAAATAGTTTTCCTTGCATTTTCTTTTGAAAATAAAAATAAAAATCTGGAAATAATGCATTATTTTAACTACATTTTACTGTATTTACGGTCACTCTTCGAAGCCATTAAATATCAAATTTCATCAAAAAGCTGAAAATCACACTGCTGTTTGACTATTTTAAAAAATAATTTGATTTTAATCTACTTTAAACAGGGAAAAGGACATCAAAAGGCAGTATTCATCAGATACCCAAGCACAAAAAAGCAGAATAGCTGGTCTCAACTCTCCTGGGCAGGACTTGACAGAGTATTCTTGTGTTTCAGGCATACACTGCTGCAGAATCCACGCCGCCACAGATCACACACACAGTGCTACAGTGATCAAACGGATCCCTTTTGCTATTTAGTACAGCTTATTATTCAAGGACTTCTTAGAACAACAGCTTGGTGTGGTGGACAAATAAAACAATCCCACACTTGACCTCCATTCTACAGGAGCGAGCAGATGACTCAAGATTTAACTGCTCAACTCAAGAACCATCTCCACATGCCAGTTCCTCTGAACATCACACAGATAAACAGTGTACAGAGCTCCTCCCTACAGCAGACAGAGACAGTCTGGCATTTCTAGGGCTGGTTATCGTTCAAAAATGTTCGATATCGATACCGATACCGATACCTTGACTTCGATACCGGTTCCTGAACGATTCTTTTTTATCGAGGCAACTCGGTCGGTGCCTAAAAAGTATCGAATTCGATACCCAGCCCTAGGCATTTCTCCCCGCTCAGTGCATGGCATTCGGCCAGTTCACCAGCCCTCATCTGCACTCCAGTTCTCCCTGAATGGGCAAATACGTTTGATTGACAACACTGCTGAGAAGCCAACATCCCTGATAGACTATAATTCAAGACTGAGAAGGAGGATGCTAACTCGGCACTGTGGTAAACCCCACGAGTGCACAGGACACATATTTCATTCAGCTGTCCTCACCAGTTGTCTTTAAGATGACCCTGCAGAATCAAGTCTGTTCATGTATCATCACCATCATCAATACTGTCATCATGCTCCGCATTAACAATACACTCATAATCAATAACACAGTGCCGATGAATTTCCAGGACCTCACTAAAGGATTAAAAGCACAGCTTTGTGTTTGCAAACCTACCTGTATTAGCTGCCTGACAGCAATTACAGACCACCAAAACAGAAGTGATCATCCATGGCAAGGTACAATTAGCTTCATACACTATGGACAAAAAGAAAGGTGGTGTGCTCTAAATGACTATCAATGAAACAGTCTACTGCACCTAAAGTGGTCTATGAAACTACAACACACTGCAAATAGGGAGTTATTCATTGAATCATAAAGAGACTGAACTGAATTGACAGAACTGATATTTTGCGATTTGTATAATTTTTGTGTGACCTGATTCTACAGTCAAGAACTGAATTAAGCTACACAGTATTTTATAGTAAAATAAAATAAATAATAAAAGAAAATGTGAGACTTTGTGATAATAATTTCTATCTGTCCAAAAATAATAACTACAGATACAAAGATACACTTTACTCTTCAAAAGGGGTCAGTAAAACGTTTT
>NW_015629561.1:670246-672058 GCF_001515625.1 Sinocyclocheilus rhinocerous
AAAACAGTTTTACTTATACTCTCCAAGGCTGCATTTATTTAATAAAAAAATACAGTAAAAATTTTAATATTGTGAAATATTATTGCTTTTTTTTATATATATATTTTTTTTAAATGTAATGCCTTATGTCGATTTGGTACTCAAGAAAAATGTATTATTATCAATGTTAAAAACTGTTGCGCTGCTTAATATTTTTGTGAAAACCGTGATGCATTTATTTAAAAAATAGCTTTTTTTGTAACATTTTAAATGTCTTCACTGTCATCAGTTTAATGCATCCTTGCAAAATAAAATAACATTATTTTAAAAAATTTTATAAAAATTAAATAATAAAAAATCTTAAGCCAAAATTTTGAACAGCAGTGTAAGTCAGATACCATTAACAACATAAAACAGTTCTGGAGATCTAGATTATTTGCTACTAAGTGCCTCAAACAATATCTTTCAAAGAATTGATATCACTAACTTCTCTAGTTTTTCATCCTCAAAAGCATTCTTTGCATGCATCATCTCAGTACCTTATAAACATGACTCAGTTTCCAGATGGACAGACAGAAAACCCTGCATGCCCTTGCTCCCAGAAATTCAATCAAGACAGCCGATAAGATTAGAGCTTGCCAGGTCAGTTGCTAACAGTCTGAGGTTCTGTGTCATTTGAGGATAAGACTATCCAGGCAATAAGTTAAATCAGGAGTTTTTAATGTAAACGTTGGCTGTAAACTACATTAATTGGCCTCTTAGCAACAGTCTCACATGCGTCAGATGAAAGGAGGCATTTTGCTTTGAACAGTCCTAGACATGCAAGCAGCAAGAGAGGAAGTCCAATTTTCCTCTAAGAGACAGAACAGTGAGACATCTCTCAACTACAAAAGCTAGTCCTGGTCTCAGTTTACAGGGTTCAGTCACCTCCTTTTAAACTAGTTTGCAAGTAACAGTCTTAAAATTCTCCCACGGGCAGAGAGTTCCTGCAGATTCATATTACCCCAACTATTAACTGTCTGGATGAGCTGGATGACGTAAACTGATAAGTAAGCTGCTTTTGCATCACTTGAGTGGAAGATAAAATTGGAGGTAGGGAGACGGGGGGAAGGATAGAGGCAGGATACTCAGATGAATCGATAAATATCACTTGTGTCCTTGGCACTTGGCGAATGACCAAAAACAGCAACATGATACAGAAGAAGAGACAATAGTGCAAACCATCTACGGTCAGTCCTTTATTATTTGAACCGAAGCTTAACTGACCACTTAGTGTGCATACAGTGCATACACCTCACAAGGAAAAAAGTAAATCATTTTGATGCATTTTGCAAAAATGTAAGGCTTTTCTTTAAATTGTTGCCATTATTTGACTGGGATACAAGCACAATCACCACTGCTGACGTTTCTGGGACACTGGAAATTCCAGTAAATAATGCACCTTTGTGAAAACAAGCGTTTACCTGGCACCAGCTGTACCACAACGCATCCCCCATAATTGAGTGGGTCTGAGAAACTGCTAAATCCAAAATGATCGGTTTTAGCTCCTCTGCCGAAACAGCTGGGAACATTTCTTCTGAGGACAATTGGTTTTTATATACAGTATCTCACAGAAGTGAGTACACCCCTCACATTTTTGTAAATATTTTATTATATCTTTTCATGTGACAACACTGAAGAAATGACACTTTGCTACAATGTAAAGTAGTGAGTGTACAGCTTATATAACAGTGTAAATTTGCTGTCCCCTCAAAATAACTCAACACACAGCCATTAATGTCTAAACCACTGGCCACAAAAGTGAGTACACCCCAAAGTGAAAATGTCCAAATT
>NW_015629561.1:672068-760967 GCF_001515625.1 Sinocyclocheilus rhinocerous
TTGACATTTTCACTTAGGGGTGTACTCTTTTGTGGCCAGCGGTTTAGACATTAATGGCTGTGTGTTGAGTTATTTTGAGGGGACAGCAAATTTACACTGTTATACAAGCTGAACACTCACTACTTTACATTGTAGCAAAGTGTCATTTCTTCAGTGTTGTCACATGAAAAGATATAATAAAATATTTACAAAAATGTGAGGGGTGTACTCACTTAACCTTTGGTTTTCTCATTGCCATATCAATTTGGCTACAGAGAAAGATTTCACAAAATCTTGTTGAAAACACAGCACTTCAAAATTCACAAGCATTTTAACCACAGACCTTACATGTACTCACACATCAGAAATCTGCTATTTCAAAAACCCAGAAATTTTTTTTTTAACCAACCCACAGCAAATTAGCTTTCCAAGTTGACATACAAATTGACGACATGACTGAACATTTTATAGAGTGTGACAGTCGGGTTCCAGAAATAAAAATCCATTCATTTTAGGGGATTTGATTTTGAACCATAACTTATAAACTGTTAAAGACAGACCTATTGTGAGCTACAAGGTTGTTAATCGATGGTGCATGCTCTTGTTGCAGCCATCAGAATTCCAGGAGAAAACACTACATTACACATGATCCTGCAAAGGAATCTCCACCAATGAGCAAACTGTACCCGTCCACTCCCATGAAGCATGTGTATGACTTGGACATAATATATATTTAAAAAATTGTTTTTAAAAATTATATATATATATATATATACACACACACACAGAGCTGGGTAGTAACTGATTACATGTAATCTGGATTACGTAATCAGATTCCAAAAATTAAGTACTTGTAATTAGATTAAATTACATTTTGTAATGAAGTGATTTAGCTCATAGCTGGTTTGGCTTGTAACATTTTTTTAAATCCCTATGTGGAAAAATACTTCCAGAACCAAGGTCACTTATTAAGCAGAAGGGTACTGTTGCACATAAGCGATATCATGGTTTTCATTGGTCTTTGAACAAACAAATGGGCTGAAAAAAATACATCCATGGTAACTTATATATATATATATATACAGTACCGCCGCTCCCTATATGCAGAGTACGCAGTTTGCGTAGGGCACCAACTCCCAGGGGGGCACCATCCCAGTTGCTTAAAAAAAAAAACTTCCATTCTATATTATTATTAACATAAACATACATAAATAAAAATATGAACACAAACATATATATAACAAAATTATAAAAAGTGCATTTTACGGTGAACGCAGTAGGCAGTAGGCTACGCACATGTGACACGCCATTCCCGCATATGCGCCCGCTCCGGCCCTAACCTCATGTTTCATGTTTCAGGTACGTTCATAATCTGGTGAAACTTTTTTGTCTGTTGACGTTAATAACATGTTTTAATGTCGGTAATAATTTCGCCGCCTCCAACGCATCTGCATCATTTTGGAATATTAAAAGTTTCCATATTCCCTTACGAAAATTAACCATGGTTTTACTACGAATAAAACCAAAAAACCATGGTTCTTGTAGCCATGGTAACCACAAATTAACCATGGTTTTGTTACTTCAAATAATAATTGACAAAGAAGTATTCAGATAGTCAAAATTAAATTAATTTGAGCGCGATTTAAACCCGGATGATTATAACCACTCTAAGTTCGTCTGCCTTGTGAAAACTAGCGCGTCTCCGACATAGTGATAACACTCGTTGCCTTCTCTAGTGCAGCTCAACCAGGTCTCGTCCCATTCGTCGGTATTTGTGATATCACAAATCCCGGAAAATATGTGTTGTAGTCCAAACGAGTCGTTCGTTGTAGTTTTTGAAAAGTGATTTCTGTTAAATAAAATATCTCCTGTTGAAGTGGACTTTGAGCTTTGTAACTTCACAGATCTTTTTTATGCTCAAACAGCAACATTACAGACTAACTAAAGTTGAAAAAGTGAAAAAGCATAATAGGACCCCTTTAAAACTATGTTTTATTACACTGACTACTCTTAATTTACTTATGTTTTTTTTAAACTAACAATAACTGTTTATTTAAAAGTGCACTCAGTAATTCTTAAGTGACTAATATCTTCTGCTTCATTTATGCAGGGTCAATACTGAAATTTGTTACAAAAGAGGATGAAGCATTTTTTTAATTCAATTTATTATTGTTTATTTTGATAATATTTAATATTTTAAAATGTTTTATTTAATATGTGTAATTTTAGTTCGTTTTTTTTTTTTTTGCTGTAGAGCTAATTGTAATTTGTAAATAATAAAATTTAATTACAATTTATTTATTTATTTAATACTTAATAATACTTTTATATTATATTAAAGTTCTATTTTGACCCCTATGGTAGTTGTTTTTTTCCCATAATATTTGGGGGAGGGGGCACAACAATACAATTCTGCTTAGGGCACCCATTTGGCCAGCAGCGGCCCTGTATGTATATATATATATATATATATATATATAGTCACTAGTTATTGTCACCTTGGGAACTTTAATCTACTGTTAAACTTAAGCTAGTTGTTATTAAAAGGGACATTAAAATTAGCTTCTTGCACCGTTTTAAGTTCTATAATTGGAAGTTATAGTAAGTCATTACGCAACTTCCTGTGTACCTGTGTCAGGTATGTGAGTTTACCTGCGGTAGCGCGGAATTAAGCTGCCTCTGAAGCACATCTCTCTCGTGAAGCACATCCTGGAGTTTGGTCTGCGACTGGATGAGGGTCTCCTGTGTCTCCCGTAAAGACTCCAGCAGCTTATCTCTCTCATCCAACATATTCACCATCAGCTGTTCAAAATTAGACTCGGCATCCGTGCCGTTCTGAGAGCCTCTCTGGGAACTCACCGAGTCCCCCTCATTTATGGTTGGCATCACTTCACACATCATATTGATCGGTGTTCTATGAAGTCTAAGTCAAATTAGAAATTGCTTTGATATTTTTTTTAATTCAGGTTTGAGGTGCACTACTAATACTTAGTGCCATTTAAATGCACATTAAACATGTCCATGTATTTTAAAATGCATATGCATCCTCTAATTCCTCTAACTGCATAGAGAAATCATGAATGAATGAATCCCTGTCTAGATTCATCACACACCTTGACCTCTCTGGTCCACGACTGTCGGCCTTTTCCGCTCTGACATTTTCCACCTAGTTTGACTTGGAACTCAATGCATTTCGCTGGACGCTCATTACGGCGTTCGCCACACGCATATTCCGATTTCAGCTGATTGAACCTCGGCGCCCTTCGCTTTAACATCCACCAGTTGCCATCAACCTTTCAGGAAACGGTGAAATTCGCGTCTGCCGCATCCTCCAGATCCCTCTGCCACCACCATCATCATCATCTCCCTGCACGGCGAGCCGAGCGAAGCGCTCCTCCCTCTACGAGCTCATTCCCGCTTGCAACACAGCGATTCCGCTATCTCCACAAACATTCGAGCATGTTTTAAAATATGAATGCACCGAAGCTCTGGTGAACGTGAAGGTTAAACGTCTCCCACGTCGTCGGCGAAAATCATTTCCACCCGGCGTGGCTCCGTACAGCTCGTGCAAACCGCGTAAAATCGGAGTTTCTCACATCAGCACCATGCGACTACATGACTGTCATGCACGAGACGCCAATGTGAGAAATTGTCACGCGCAGCGCCCTCTGTCGGCAGGCAGGTTCATAGGAATGACTAGGATCTATAATTAAGTTGTATATAAGCGTCTGCTAAATTACTAAATGTATATATATATATATATATACATAGAAGGGGTGCACATACGTTTTTCAGCCTGGTTCTCAAAAGAGCACCTCGAGATTTGGTTTGGTCCTCACACTGCACATAGTGTGACCCATTAAATATAACTATAAATAAATAAAATGAATAAAACAATGCTCAAAAATACAACAAAGCTAAATAACATTTAATAATAATAGAAATATGAGATTTCCTAATAATGAGATAATGCAGATGTGCTTTTTTGGGGACATAACACACACACACACACACACACGCACATATGGAAGTTCCTTGCAGCTATTTTCATGACCGAAAGAAAGCAAGAAAGAAAGAAAGAAAGAAAGAAAGAAAGAAGAGAAAAACAACTGAGAAAATAAAAATAAAACAATATTTTCTCAAATAAAAATAAAATATTGTTTTCTAATATTTCTGATTCCTTTATGTAAAATGAACCGTTTTTATTTTTGATCAAATATGCAACCTATACATTATGAAGAATATTTTAATGTATGAATCGAGAATACATCATCTAAAAGGATTCCATTCAAGCTCCACGCAAAAATGACTTTACTCGAGGTTCAATGTTCTTTTTATCGTTTAAATAGATTCTCCTGTATATTTATTTGTACAATTCTTGGTACTTTAAGACACTTTAAACAATACAAACGAAACAGCTGAGATGACGTCATGGTTTGTCGTTTTAAACGTAACCATTTTTTCTTTGAACCCTAGGGTTATGAATATACACCGTCTAATTGGACGAATCTTCTCACATATGATTTCTGCGTCCAATTAGCGTCCAGTCTGGGGAGTCGTTCGCTTTCTGAGATCTCGCGAGAATGTACGCGACCTTGAGCGTCAGTTCATGATGGCTGAAGATCCTGGAGGAGCTTTCCCTAATTTCACCCTCATTTTTATCGGGTTTTCGTTACCTCTGCTGGGAAGATGGCAGGGCACACAGCCTCGATAAACGGCCAGAGACCCCCGCTGTTGTCATGCCCAAGAAAGGGAACCGAAAACGGCTGAAATTTAGAGCCGAGGATGTTTGCTCGGAGTCAGGTAATGATAGAGCGAGGCGGGCTGATGTTATGATGCGTGTTGCGTATAATAGTCAAAGTCCATTCTTATGTTAACTTAATTTCTTGTGTTCCTTCATATTTTCTTACAGTAACTGTGGCTGACTATGCCAACGCCGATCCCGCCATCGTGAAGTCGGGAAGAGTTAAAAAGGCTGTTGTTAATGCAATTGAAAAAGAAGGTAAAATCAGAAATATCTATACAAGCCTATTCCCGCCACATAAGAACGAAAAAACATGCTTTGGTAAATAATAATGATGCCACAGAATCATAATTATGAGTTTTCATGTCATAATTTGTTTGAGGCCCTGAATTAGACTGCAGATGTGCACTCCTGCTCCTGGAGCTCCTCAGTTTATTTCACCCCTTATACCCCTGCCTGTACTTTACAATGACCCCAACACCTTTAATTAGCTTAATTGGCTGATTCAGGTGTGTTTGATTAAAACATAAATCTCCAAAAGCAGTCTGCAATCTGAACTGCCTTGGGTCAGGACTATTAAGAAGATGCTCTTGTCCAGTATTTTGGGGATAATTTAGTAGTAAAACATTTGACACTTCAAAATCAAAAAGTACCCTGATCTTAATTCTGTTTCAGTGAAATTACTCCGTGGACTCGAGGCATCCCACGGTCCCGTGCAGGAAGTGCTCTCCTCTGCAGTTGGTGTGAGTAATGCAGCCCTTGAGAGCAGTGATGAACTGGACTCAGAGGAAGGGGATGAAATCAAAGGGTCCCGCAAAAAGAAAAACAAAAGACGCAAAGGTAACTGCAGAGTGTTTTGTCCAGTGAGTTTTAAAACTGGGGTTCATGAAGGAACTGAAGGAAAATTAAATTGAAATGTAAAATTTCACTTACTAAAAAGATTATAGGCCTATATTATTTGTTTACCTGCATGCCATTTGATCATTTACCATCATCAGTGAATAAGCTAATGTCTCAGTCTAAATAATCATAATCTTAATGGGTCTTTCAAGTAAATATTTTAGGTCAAAGGGTTCTGGCTGACAAAAAAATGTGGGAATCCCTGTTCTGATGTATTCCGATATTATTTGTTTTCTTGAGTTTGTTGAGATTTTAAGTAACTCCTCTCATTATGAATGTTAGAAAACAGTGGGAGCATAGATGGAGAGGAGTATCCCATTGATATTTGGCTTCTGCTTGCTGCATACATTCGGCCAGAAGACGTCTGCAGATTTTCTTTGATCTGCAAGAATGCTTGGACAGCCACGTGCACGGCTGCATTTTGGACACGACTCTACAAAAGGTAGGCAGCCAAAAAGTAGTATTAAAAGATGTTTTGCGGGGCCTCTTATAACACTTTAACAAAGACTGAATGGGGAAAAATGCTTCCAGAGCCAAGGCTGCTGAAAAACTGGGCAGCACTGTTGCACTTTATTGGAGTTTTCTGCGTTCCCCATCCAGGGCATTTATACATGACACTATTCCTCTTGATGTTTTTTTTACCTTTCCCCAGGCACTATAACCTTGATGCAGACCTCCCCGATCGCCTTCAACCTGATTCTATTGTAAAGATGCATTGTCTTCGTGCCCATGTGATTCGCTCGCTTTTTCACTTATATGAGCCCTTTAGCTTGCGGGTGTCCAAAAGCCCTCCTCTCCCTGAATCTACGCCTACAACACTCCTCAATTCCAAGGTGTGTAGACGTACTTTCATTTTTAAACCCATTTAATCTGAGGATTTTTGTGTTGATGCCTTTCTTGTTCCCACAGTGTTTGTTGTTTTGGGTCAACAAAGTGTCTGGAAGTAGGTCAGAGCCGATGTGGGAATTCAACTTCAAGTTTGTGAAACTGGTATGTTTGCTACATTGTTATAAAGGTAGAATATGAGATTATTCCATTGTTTTAATTTTGTCGGCTATTCTTTTCTAGCCAACCAAGGGCAAAAATGGATGCAGTTTGAGTCTTCAGCTGCCCAGGCAGTATAAAGATGTTCACACTAATCCAGACTCGGACTGTTATCTGCTGCGAGTCACTACCCTCAATTTTATTTTCACTTCTGTTGTGATGGGCATGACATTAACTTTGGTGAGTGATGTGAATGCGTTTCAAATAATATTGTTAACGTTGTTGAATTACAGGAGGATAATATGCATAATATCATCTCTGGATCTCTAATCATCACGTCATTAAGGCTGGAATACACTACATGACTTTTGACAATTTTTGTCCTGATTTTCAGTCTGGAAGAGTTTATGGTAGTTGCCAAGGTGGAGTCTGCAGATTTCTGATAATATCACATAGTGTATAATGGGCACAGGCTTACCTTCTCGTTTGTTTCTAAATCTTCAGTTTTTGATTTGAGTTTTTGAGGATATGAAGTAAGTTTGATACTGAACTGATCTTGCAACGTATTTATTTTTTCATCTCGCAACGAGGAGTGTGAGTTTAGAACAACTTGTCAGAACAACTTTAAAGTCTGAGAGTGTGTGATCCTCAATTGTTTAGTTTGATGCCCAGTTTTTTTCTCTGTAACCATTTACAAAGTCAACAAATGTATGATGCCTAGTGTTTGAAGTTCTGTTCAGACTTTAAAAGTTGTGTAGTGTATTCCAGACTTCAGTAAGTTACTCCTTTTTGAGCTTGATGGCACTTGAAATTTGTAGTGCTAAATCTGTAGCCTCAGGAACTTCAGCATTGTACTCTTTTTAGAAAGTGGAAGTCAGATCTGATGATGCTTAGCGGTCTAGACCCAGCTGAATTTTCCACATTCCTTTGTGATGAATGGTTTACTTATAGTGAAAATGCAAGTCATGCTGATGTCATAAATGACAATGAATCATTCGCTCCTTGTCTTTCAGTTTACCATTAATGTGAGCACAGACATGAGGCACCACCGAGTGCGCCTGGAGTTCCAGGATTCACCAGTCATTCGAGGGAAGAAGCTTAGGGGTGAACAGGGGGTGCAGGTAGTGCTGGACCCTGTCCACAACGTACGCCTCATGGACTGGTGGCACCCTCAGTACCCCACATCCTCATATAATTAGACTAATGAACTCCAAACTTGTCAATTACAAAAATATTGCAGAAGACAATTCAGGCCTGTTTCGACCAACCCTAAAGTCCTGGCTTGGTAGTCAGTTTTTCTGTTGAATTTTACACTTTGTACTTCGTGTGCTGCTTTTATGGACACTTTAGTTTTGATTTGTAGTCCAAACTCAAGGTCTCAAGACAATGTATGTGGCAGTTGACTTTAATAGTCTGGGTAGCTGCCATATTTAATTTGATTGGTTTCACGATAGAAGTACAGAAGATAGAAGTCGATTCAATATGTCATGCTACCATTTTTAACCTATGTTTTATTGGAGATGTTTTTTTTCTTCCACTGAAAATTGTGGATTTTTTTTTCTCCACTTGATCAAATTCCAAGTACACAGCAGTACAACCCTCTGAACAGACTGCTTGCCGCCCTCAGTTTTTAAGGCAAAAATCTGTTCACATTAAATATGGCATCTACATCAGTATATGGTAATGGTATGCTTTTCTTGCCCATTGAGAGTGGTTTAGAAAATTCATCATCAGGTTATATAACACTTGTATAGTAGGGTTTGCATGCCTCTAATCTTGAATCATATGTCATTTAATAATTAGTTGTTGTTTTTTCTTCAATAGCATTCTCAAGATTCACCTTAATTCTTTAGATTTCTCATTCTGTCTCTCTGCAAATTTATAAATCGGTAAACTAAATGAGCATTCTAGCATTCTCAAGATTCATCAATAGCATTCTCAAGATTCACCTTAATTCTTTAGATTTCTCATTCTGTCTCTCTGCAAATTTATAAATCGGTAAACTAAATGAGCATTCAATCTATAAAAAAAAATAATAATTCCAGTATTAAAAAACAAAAGACCTATTAAGGCAAGTCAACTCTGGAGAGGTATAGTGTAACCCATTTTGAAAACCCTTTAGCCTGGTGTTAGATTTAGGGGCAAAAAGCTAAGATTTTATGTATTCAGTGCTTTCTGTGGGGATATTCTGAGTTCAGCTTTACTACTGTGCATGCTTGCCTAGTTAAATCGTGTCTAATTGACTGCATTGGCGAGGGAGTTTCTACGTGTTGTAGATAAGTGTCTTTAGTTAAGTGAGTGTTATTGTTTGTGATCAAGAGGAGTTATTAAATCTGTAGATAAAACCAAAGTTAAAATTTATTTCCTTATTACTATCAAATCCAGAAGTTGTGTTTTGTGTGTGAAGTAAATTGTGTTTCTTTTTCATTTAGAGCTTGTGTTTTGTTTTAGACTGGAAAATGAAGGCACTGATGTTTCAAACTATTAAATAAGACTACGCCATAATCAGTGTGTTTTGTGTTTCTGTCCTGCATGGGAAAGAATGGGATCAATACTGACACCCTGTGGGCCAATCTGAAACAACTTCTGAACTAACAACTTCATGTAGCTTGTCTTTCATTGTAATGCCACTGGATTTATCATTGAGTTACACACACATATGATTATACTTACTGGAATGCATATGGACATAAAACAAATAGTGAATACTGTGACCAATCAGAAAGATGTGTTCAAGAGATCTGTGTGATTGAGATAATATACAGTCAACTGCTCTGCTTGTGCTTTCCACCCTGTGAAGATATATTTTGCAATATCAACCGACTGACTGTACATTATCCCTTAATTTGGGAAATATAATATCTGTACAATTATAATACAAACATTTTATCTTAATCTAGTTAAAGTTATGATATTGTAAGTAATTTTAATGTATTTATTTAATTGTAATTGCTAGTTATGGTAGCCCGATGAACTTTAAGTAGGAAAAAGATGAAATTTGGCACACAACATTTTCCAATTGCTAAGCACCGACGAGTTTGTAGTAAAATAAAATAATAATTCATGCAGAATTTTGTTTATATATGTTAGTGCATTACTATACAAGTGTTTACTTTAATATAAAATAATATAATATAAAAAAGTATAATTTTTACTAGAATTGTTTTTTAAGATATGAAAAAAGTAGTAATATTCCAACTAGAATTTTCTTTTTTAAATGATTGATTAAAGGGGTGGTTCATTGCGATTTCACTTTTTTAATGTTAGTTAGTGTGTAATGTTGCTGTTTGAGCATAAACAATATCTGCAAAGTTATGAAGCTGAAAGTTCAATGCAAACGGAGATATCATCTTTTAAAATTATGGCAGTTTAATGCCTACAAAAACGGCTGGTATGGACTACAACAAGTTACTTCCCGGGTTCGTGACCTAACAAACCCAGATAAACCCCTCCCTCGGGAAAAGGCAGCAAAGGGGGAGAGGCCATGCGCTGCTTTAGAGAAGAGGAAGAGAAAACTAGAGGTGCAAGTAAAAATCTATTCACTATTCATGATCTATTCACTAACGATTCTAATGGATTCACACGTTTCAAAATCAATGTTCTAAAGCAGCGGTTCTTAATACTGTTCCTTGCATCTCCCTGCTCCGCACACGCTCTGCATTTCTCTCTCTCATTCAGCTCAGCTCCAACAATGAACTGTTACAATTATACACTTATTTTCACATAGCTATGAGAAGCGTTAAACATGGACGCGCGTGCAGTTGCCGTAATGTATTATATTATTATATTAAGCTTTAATCAGGATAAAACCGTATATTAAAAGCTAACAGAAGCAGTAGCATTTACAAGCTGCTGAGGTGAGGGGCGGGACGATTAGACTCACACTAGAGGCGGTTTAGCGAATCACAACACACTGGGCCAGCTAACCAATCTGAGCCCATCACGTATTTCTGAGGGAGGGACTTCATAAAAAAAGTAATAGAGAAGGGACAGCTGTAGAGCGGTGTGGAATAAAGGTAAATTATGTGAAAAATAATGTGTTTAAAAAAAAAAAAAAAAGCATTAACATATGTTAGACTGCACCCCATAAACACAATCAAGCCAAGAAAAAAAACAGTGAACCACCCCTTTAACGTTTACATTTAAGCTGAACTACATTTCCCACAATGCTCTGTGAGCGCTGCGATTGGTGGCTGCGGCTGTCACAAGAGCCTACAGGTGACTGGTGTACAGCGCTGTCACATCACACAGCGCAGTCAGAAAACGATTCGTACATCACTCAGGGGAGTGAGTTCTGCTGAAATTATCGAGAAGTTGTTAACGGTGCTCTTTTGCAGTTTCGCTTCCATACGAATGCAGAGGGAACTGATACCAGGTTATGTTTGACAGCACAATTATCGCTCCTTTCCAAAAACTACGTCCCAACTTTGTACTTTCTGACCTTCAGCGGGTAAGTGATACAGCCCATTGCGCTCCGCTCTTGTGTCTAAATAAGTCTGCCTCTGCTTGAGTTGCATTCATTTCCAGCTTATTCCATAGCGACAGTATTTACATGCATAGTTTACATGTTAACAAAAAACAGAACCCCAGTTGGTGCGTATGCTTTTCCTTTTTTGAAAGTCATTGAATTTGGTTGGAGGGATAAGTGACTCAAACTGTAAAATGATAAACTCAGTTATGCTTTAAATGACTATGTCTTTGCTTCCTGACGTCTTTGAGATTAAATATTATTATATAAATTAATATAATATTGAATTAAATGCTGTTCACGAAGTCAGGTTATAAATATTTTGACGTAAACGTTTGGTTATTTCAAGTTGTGCTTTTATTGTTGGCGCACAGCCATATATACTGCTGTTTGACTGATACCTGATATGCATAAACTCTAAATATGTATAAACAACGTTGGCGATATGTCTTATGTAATGCGAACAGCGCAACGCAAGCCTTCACATATGTGTCCCCTATTAAAGTGTAAGCTATTTACACAATGTACAAATATAGCGCGCAAGTTATTTATATGAAGCATAAGTAAGGCCTTCAAATACACTTCCTAGTCTAACTGAGACCTTGACAACTTCAGTATAGTTATGTATACAGTTCTGTATTAAAGAGCACATCAAACCATATTTTCCGAATAACCTCCATAGTGTCATTAAGCTTATGAATGCAAGTATATATATATATATATATATGTGTGTGTGTGTGTGTGTGTGCGCGCGCGTTTTTGTGACATATGAGGACACAAATTTGTATAATGACATGGGTATGACATAGGTATAACAAGGAGATGGTGACTTATGAGGACATTATCCCATGTCCCCATTTTTCAAAACGCTTATAAATCATACAGAGTGAGTTTTTTTTTTTTTTGAGAAAGTAAAAATGCACAAAGTTGCCTGTAAGGGTAGGTTTAGGTGTAGGGCAATAGCACATACAGTTTGTACAGTATAAAAACAATTATGCCTATGGAATGTCCCAACAATTCACAAAAACAAACATGTGTGTGTGTGTGTGTGTGTGTGTGTGTATAGTGCATGTAATTTGTCGGTTTTAATTTCAGTTGATATAATAATTACTTTGTAGTGAACAGTCATTAATTATATAATAATTATAATAATAATACTCACTGTTCTCACTATAATACTGACCACAGTGCTGATGATCTTTTTGAGAGTCTAGCTAGGTGCATTTAAGATAGCATTGGTTTAGTTTATTCAAGTATCAGATAACCCATACAATAAAAACCGGTACGTGGTTCCAGTATAATCCTGTATATAATCCTGTAAATCCTGTATTTAGTCGAGTGAAGAAGTGAACAATGTATGAAGGTTTTTGGCTGAATAAAACTGATAGTATCAAGTAAATCTCTTGTTTGATTGTTGTGGCGTGTCTTTTCCCTCTGCCATCCAAGTACACAAACCTCTACTAAGGAAAATGAGAAACGTTTAATTAATGAGGCTGTAAGAAATGGAAATACATTTGTGACCCTGGACCACAAAACCATTCTTAAGTCGCTGGGGTATATTTGTAGAAATAGCCAAAAATACATTGTATGGGTCAAAATTATCGATTTTTCTTTTATGCCAAAAATCATTAGGATATTAAGTAAAGATCATGTTCCATGAATATATTTTGTAAATTTCCTACTGTAAATATATTAAAACTTAATTTTTGATTAGTAATATGCATTGCTAAGAACTTCATTTGGACAACTTTGAAGGCGATTTTCTCAATATTTAGATTTTTTTGGACCCTCAGATTCCAGATTTAAAAACAGATCAAATAGTTGTATCTCGGCCAAATATTGTCCTATCCTAACAAACCATACATCAATGGAAAGCTTATTTATACTTTCATATGATGTATAAATCTCAATTTCGAAAAATTTACCCTTATGACTGGTTTTGTGGTCCAGGGTCACATTTTGTTAGAGTCATTCAGCGAATGCAATATTGAAATACATCTTTTCAGAAACCTTACTTTTCTTGGTGCAAGGTTTGCAGTCTGCTCTACTGGTATTTGCCCTAAGCTCCAAGCACCCATTGAAGCAGGCAGTCTGTGGCGGGGCAGCACCTTATTGACTGGGGACTGCCCAGCTTAGGCAGGTGGTAGCTGACCAGTGGGACTACGATGATCCCTCCTACCGTCAGAGGCTGCCCGCAGCACCCGAGTTTACGCCAATCACTCTAGGCTTATAACTCGTAACTACTACCTCTCGTGTTGGTTCTGTTGCTGTTAGCAGCGGCACTGGAGTGACCTCTCCAGGGTGCAAGCCTGGGCAAGAGTGCAAGAGGATCCTGAAAGAGGATCCTGAGATGCCCAAACTTCAGAACCCCCCTCTCTGCCTCACTGATGTAGTCCAAAGGAGAGCAGAGCAATACGTTTGGCACAAGCTTGGCTGTTGGAGCGGTGGTGATCTGCCGCATCGGTCCGCCTTCGGGGCCCCACTCCTGATTTATAAGGTTTACTCCTCTACACTTGGCCGTTGGTTCCACAGTGGAACTCCTCCGCCCTGGTAAAAGTACTGCACAATGCAGTTCATCCACCTAGTGGTGCAGTGTACTCACCACCCCCTCACGTGGTTTCACCTGCCAGCTGAACTGGTGCACCAGGGTCACCAGGGTAGAGCCAACACATGAAAGATTTAGGGGATGGATGAGAACCGGTGGTGTCCGGCCACTCTACCCACTCTACCCCAGCTGCCGGACAACAAAGGTGCTATCTCTATCCAGAGCGCCCTACACCCCTCAGAAACCTTAGTCAAGAAAAAAAAAATACTTGTGTTATAAAAAATTAGACATGTAAGGATGGTTGCATTAAACTTTAAGTTGGATTCTATACAATGACTAAAAGTCAGAAAAACAACTTTCCTTGTGGAAATTTCTGCCTCGTGCTTTGTGTTTTTCACTGAATTGGATGGGCCTGTCCAAATGTTGTCTCTGCTGCTTCCTATATACTGTAGTTCAGCTGAATCATCCATAAGAGAAATTTTCTGACATGCCAGAAAATCAAGTTCACCCACAGGTCATATCAGAAACCTGGAGGCTTTATGTCTCCTCTCTGATGGTAAGAGATAAACACACGATCCTATCGCAGGTGTGGCTCTGCAGCCTTGTCCATCACACGCGTTGACACGTTTGACTTGTGCATGTAATCCAATCAAAGTCAGGGTGTTAGGCTGCAGTTATGTGTTTGTTTTGATGCATTTGAGGGACTTGAATCAGATATACACAGAAAGGAAGACAGTATGGCTGATGAAAGGTAACTCCAGAACACTCACCTCTCCCACACACCCATGGACACATAAACACCCAGCAGCGAGGACAACGGTAAACACATTTGTTGCTGCGCATTGGTGTTTGGGTTGGCTTGCTGTTGCTTTGTTTCCATTACGCTGCCTAAAAGTCGAGCATTTTAGTTGAACATAAACTACACTGGCGTTAATTCTAGACATGACCCCGTGGTCTTGACTGAAAATGAACTGCTACTGAAGGTACTTTAGTGGAACAATACGTCGGTGTACACAAATGAACAATGTTTTGAATTCCTTCCCTTTTTCATGTATAGGCTGTGATGTAATAGTCAAAAGGAAAATAAAATTGACTTGTTATAGTATCAACACTTGATGTAATTGTAGTTCAGTATTGTTTGGTTGAATAATCAGCACACAATGTTCAAGTCATAACTTTTAAAAAAAGGCCAAGATGTGCCTTTTATTTAGCCAGTTCTTGCACCAAATTATGCGCCAAAAGCTTGCTTTGTAGATATAACCCTTTCCTTTAAATGTGAAACCAAATTTTGTTCCTCTCTGCTTGTTTTCACAATACTACTCTGAGGCGATACTTGAAGCTGATGGAGCGTGGAGAGAGAGAGAGAAAGAGCAGTGGGCCATTTAATGCAGCAGCTGTTCTCAACAATGACGGAGGCATTACTGATTGAGAAAAGCAGAATGTACTGTGGACGTGTACAAATACAGCTCTCTGTTCTCTTTTTAAAGCCCCGTTCAAGCATTTGCCATCTGAGGCCAATTGCAGGAATTTCTTTGGTCGTTGCGAAAAATTTGCAGTCTTGGTTAGCTTAGCGTGACTTGGTCAAGATTTCTTGCTTCAGCGATAAAGACTTGACTCGGACTCCAGGTTAAAGACTTCAGACTTGACTCGGACTCCAAGTTAAAGACTTGTGAACATCTCTGGTTGAAGGTCAACATCGAGGCCTGGGCACAGTGTCCTGACATTCCAACATGCTAATCGCAGGATTGGTCTTTCTTTATTTCTTCTTACTTTTCTTGGTGCAAGGTTTGCAGTCTGCTCTTCGGTATTTGCCCTAAGCTCCAAGCACCCATTGAAGCAGGCAGACTGTGGCGGGTCAGCACCTTATTGACTGGGGACTGCCCAGCTCAGGCAGGCGGTAGCTGACCAGTGGGACTACGATGATCCCTCCTACCGTCAGAGGCT
This sequence comes from Sinocyclocheilus rhinocerous, assembly GCF_001515625.1. NCBI lineage: Eukaryota > Metazoa > Chordata > Actinopteri > Cypriniformes > Cyprinidae > Sinocyclocheilus > Sinocyclocheilus rhinocerous. The sequence goes on from NW_015629561.1 coordinate 687,633, forward strand.
GCCCGCAGCACCCGAGTTTACGCCAATCACTCTAGGCTTATAACTCGTAACTACTACCTCTCGTGTTGGTTCTGTTGCTGTTAGCAGCGGCACTGGAGTGACCTCTCCAGGGTGCAAGCCTGGGCAAGAGTGCAAGAGGATCCTGAAAGAGGATCCTGAGATGCCCAAACTTCAGAACCCCCCTCTCTGCCTCACTGATGTAGTCCAAAGGAGAGCAGAGCAATACGTTTGGCACAAGCTTGGCTGTTGGAGCGGTGGTGATCTGCCGCATCGGTCCGCCTTCGGGGCCCCACTCCTGATTTATAAGGTTTACTCCTCTACACTTGGCCGTTGGTTCCACAGTGGAACTCCTCCGCCCTGGTAAAAGTACTGCACAATGCAGTTCATCCACCTAGTGGTGCAGTGTACTCACCACCCCCTCACGTGGTTTCACCTGCCAGCTGAACTGGTGCACCAGGGTATGGCACTTGGAGCCAACACATGAAAGATTTAGGGGATGGATGAGAACCGGTGGTGTCCGGCCACTCTACCAAGCAGAATCCAGCTGCCGGACAACAAAGGTGCTATCTCTATCCAGAGCGCCCTACACCCCTCAGAAACCTTAGTCAAGAAAAAAAAAATACTTGTGTTATAAAAAATTAGACATGTAAGGATGGTTGCATTAAACTTTAAGTTGGATTCTATACAATGACTAAAAGTCAGAAAAACAACTTTCCTTGTGGAAATTTCTGCCTCGTGCTTTGTGTTTTTCACTGAATTGGATGGGCCTGTCCAAATGTTGTCTCTGCTGCTTCCTATATACTGTAGTTCAGCTGAATCATCCATAAGAGAAATTTTCTGACATGCCAGAAAATCAAGTTCACCCACAGGTCATATCAGAAACCTGGAGGCTTTATGTCTCCTCTCTGATGGTAAGAGATAAACACACGATCCTATCGCAGGTGTGGCTCTGCAGCCTTGTCCATCACACGCGTTGACACGTTTGACTTGTGCATGTAATCCAATCAAAGTCAGGGTGTTAGGCTGCAGTTATGTGTTTGTTTTGATGCATTTGAGGGACTTGAATCAGATATACACAGAAAGGAAGACAGTATGGCTGATGAAAGGTAACTCCAGAACACTCACCTCTCCCACACACCCATGGACACATAAACACCCAGCAGCGAGGACAACGGTAAACACATTTGTTGCTGCGCATTGGTGTTTGGGTTGGCTTGCTGTTGCTTTGTTTCCATTACGCTGCCTAAAAGTCGAGCATTTTAGTTGAACATAAACTACACTGGCGTTAATTCTAGACATGACCCCGTGGTCTTGACTGAAAATGAACTGCTACTGAAGGTACTTTAGTGGAACAATACGTCGGTGTACACAAATGAACAATGTTTTGAATTCCTTCCCTTTTTCATGTATAGGCTGTGATGTAATAGTCAAAAGGAAAATAAAATTGACTTGTTATAGTATCAACACTTGATGTAATTGTAGTTCAGTATTGTTTGGTTGAATAATCAGCACACAATGTTCAAGTCATAACTTTTAAAAAAAGGCCAAGATGTGCCTTTTATTTAGCCAGTTCTTGCACCAAATTATGCGCCAAAAGCTTGCTTTGTAGATATAACCCTTTCCTTTAAATGTGAAACCAAATTTTGTTCCTCTCTGCTTGTTTTCACAATGCTACTCTGAGGCGATACTTGAAGCTGATGGAGCGTGGAGAGAGAGAGAGAAAGAGCAGTGGGCCATTTAATGCAGCAGCTGTTCTCAACAATGACGGAGGCATTACTGATTGAGAAAAGCAGAATGTACTGTGGACGTGTACAAATACAGCTCTCTGTTCTCTTTTTAAAGCCCCGTTCAAGCATTTGCCATCTGAGGCCAATTGCAGGAATTTCTTTGGTCGTTGCGAAAAATTTGCAGTCTTGGTTAGCTTAGCGTGACTTGGTCAAGATTTCTTGCTTTTTGTAATGAATTTTGGCCTTAAAGTCTGAATGAAATCAAAATTGACCCTAGTTACCTAGCTAGCGCACATTACTAGATTTGTGATGAACAATTAATCAATGCAATTTAGTCTTTGTAATCTTTAATCAAAATCTGAAAATTTGCTTCCCCTCTGGAATGGCTATATGGCAGTATCTGATTCCGTCAGTTTGACGGCTTCGGCAGAACATCCTTAAAAACTCCCCTCAAACCACCAGTCTGCAGTGAACTAGAGATGGTGTGGAGGTGCACTAAAATCAAGCCCCACCTTCTATTTTTTCCTCATTCTTTGAGGTGCAGCCACAAATGGTGCTCTGTGAAATTTTACAATTAAAATCCAGTCATTTCAATGGGAATTGGTGGGATGAAAAAGCTGGCCTGATGGGCATCCAGTGACGCAGAACCTTCCTTATGCAAATTTCTCGGCGGGTTCAAGTTTTTGCTAACTTTGACACGTGTATTCGCGGCGCCGACCAACAGCAAACCTCTAGGTTCATGAGTGAATTCTGTGCAGCCAGAGATTTGTAATTTAGCAATAAAACAAAACTAAAAAGCCACATTGGACAAGGCGTTCATTTTGGCGGTGTCTACTCTGACAATTTTATATAACATTATGCTTCAATATGATAAAATAATCCATAAAAAAGAAGCTGTTTGGAAAGCTGTTATTAAGGTTTTTTTTTTTTTTGTGATTACAAAATTTCACCAAGCAACAGTAAATGTGACAGCACATTTAGCTTTGCATATTGGTGTGCAGCCCCGTTTAAATTTTGTGTGCTAAAATGAGGGTGCAACAAAGCCTATTCTGTCAATTGTGACCAGAGTTTTATATTGTACAGTCCAACATTAAAAAGCCAGCTAGTGCCATACAATCTAACAAGCAAAAATAGTAAAGGCTAAAAAAAAATTGCACAGCACATGCCTGCTGCAGGTGATACAGCTGGACCCTGTGTAGTGGTCTTTACATTGTGTCATCATTTACTCACCTTCATGTTGTTCCAAACCTGAATGACTTTTTCTCTTTTTTTCTTCTGTCAAACACAAAAGAAGATATTTTGAAAAATGTCTTAGTGTTTCTTTTGTGAATGGGTCCAGTGTTGTTTTGGACCCCACTGACTTTCATTGTATGGTCAAAAACAGGTGAATATTTATGTCCCACAGAAAAAAGTAAGTGACATACAGGTTTGGAACAACATGACACAATGTTCATTTTTGAGTGAACTATCCCTTTGAAACATCTATCAAAAGTTTGAATGTAATAATTGAAACGCTAAACCAACTTTGGACTTAAAAGCACCTGATTTGATCTATTATGTAATTATAATTAATGTGCAAATTGCATAATAGTTCCATACTCATAGTGTGGCAGACAAATTCAGGACCTCAGTGTTGCAATCCAACCTGAAACCAGACCAGGCAGTCCTGTTCTTATGTACACATGAGCGTAATATCCTGTTTAACTTCAACCTCATCTTCACTGTATGCATTAGCAGGGAGTGAAGATAATGTGATCAGTGGCTGCACTGCTTGGAGAGTCTTTAGGTTAGTCGTTTAGTCTTCAAGATAATCAAAGGTATATCAAAGTGTACATGGGGAGCATGGAAACAGTAAGGGGTGTAGTGTACTCAATGTACTGGGTAATGTGAAGGTCAGGAAGTGCAGAACGATATTGGGTCCAGAGGCACTGGCCAGACTGGTCCTGACCCTGTACCTGCCCCTTTATAGTGGTTTCAGGTGCTTCACTGTAGCTGAATGCCTGGTTCTGTGACAGTTATTAGAGGGCAACAGTGATGCAAATATACTTTAAGCTTATACAGTGGCTATAGAAAAGAATCACCCCCCTTTAAAATAATCACATTTTGTAGTTTTGCAGCCTGAAATGAAGATGGACACAGTTTTTGTCTTATCCAGCTGTATTTATTCAGTGCAGCTTATAACATCCAAGTGAAAGATATAACACCAACATGTCAGAAAAAATAAATAAATACATAAATAAATAAAAAAAACAGAATCACTGAGTTGGAAAAATGATCACCCCCTCCTAAAATGACTTGCAAACTATTCAGGTGTAGCTAATCACTTTCTCAATGACACACAAAGCCATTTGACTTTCAACTGTGATCAGCTGTGGTCATTTTGATCAGCTCAGCATGAAAATATCTTTCCTGGAGCGTTTCAGTACTTGGTAGTGCAACTGAAGCAAACAATCAACTATGGGTGGCAAGGCACTGTCAAAAGATTTCTGGGATAAAGTTGTGGACAGGCACAAGTCAGGAGATGGATACAAAAAAATGCAAAGGCTTTATCAATGCCTAGAAGCACAGTGAATTCTATTATTAAGAAGTGGAAGGTATTTGGTACAACACAGACTCTCCCTGGATCAGGATGTCGCTCAAAACTGAGAGTCAGAGAGGCGACCAAGAGGCCTACAGCAACTCTGAAGCAGTTGCAGGAATTTATGACAAAGAGTGGTTATTGTGTGCATGTGACGACAATATCACAAATTCTCCACAAGTGTGGCTTGTATGGGAGGGTTGCAAGAACTCCTCAAGAAAGGCCACATGCAGTCACGACTGAGCTTTGCAAAAACACACCTTGAAGATTCTGAGGCAGATGAGACTAAAATTAAATTATTTGGCCTCAACACCCAACGATATGTCTGGCGGTAATCCAATTCAGCTCACCATCCAAATAACACCATTCCTATGGTAAAGCACGGAGATGGTAATATCCTGTTGTGGGGTGTTTCTCTGCAGCAGGGACTGGAGCACTTGTCAGGATAGAAGGAAAAATGGATGGGGCAAAATACTGTCAAATTCTTTAGGAAAATCTGCTGCCCTCTGCCAGAAAGTTGTCAATTGGAAGAAGGTTTACCTTCCAACATGACAATGACCCAAAGCACACAGCAAAACTGAGCACACAGTGGTTGAAGGAGAAACATGTGAATGTCCTTGCATGGCCTAGTCAGAGCCCAGACTTAAACCCCATTGAAAATCTGTGGAATGACTTGAAGACTGCAGTCCACAAACGGTCAACATCAAATTTAACTAAACTCGAGCAGTTCTGCAAAGTAGAGTGGGTATAAATCGCAAAGTCTACATGTGCAAAGTTAGTAGAAATATATCCCAACACACTAAAGGTTGTAATTAAAGCAAAAGGTGGTTCAACAAAATACTGACATAAGGGGGTTTGGTCCTTTTTCCAACACAGTGATTCTTTTTTCTTTTCTTTCTTTTTTTCTGACATGTTGGTGTTGTATCTTTCACTTGGATGTTATAAGCTGCACTGAATAAATACAGCTGGATAAAACAAAAACTGTGTCCGTCTTCATTTCAGGCTGCAAAGCAACAAAATGTGATTTATTTTAAAGGGGGTGATTCTTTTCAGATTCTTGCCAGAAATATCTTAACACACACACGAACCGTGACTGACGCGCTGCAAGCAGACAGCTGTATATCTCATTTCTGTTAGCCTTCAGCCTTTTTCCTAGTACCTGAAGTACATTCGTAAGACAGACGTAAGTGCCGTTATGTACTGAAACTTTGGAAACAAAACCAACAGTTCAAAAACATAAATATAAAAGTGATGAGAGCAATGCTATGCTTTTCCCACCTTCTCCTGCGCTGTCGTTACTAAGCAACGGGGTAAACAGCTGCTGGCTTGATGATGCAAACGAACCGCGGTTCGGACCCAAATAAAATAATATGAATGCACAAGGCAGTCCAGCGGGGGCAGGGGGAAGGGGGAGAAATCGAACTCGGGTTCGGACCAGGCAATCGAACCAAGTGTGAAAGCACCAGTCTCATATGATAGGGTTCACCCACAGTCTGTTTACTGACAGTCTGATACATATTGCATAAAAAAATGGGAAGTGTTGGTTAATCTCCAGTTCCAGTCTGATTTTTGTAAAACAAAACTGTGTTTGGGCCTTTTTATATGGATGGCTCTAGGCACTCATTTGTACCAATTTGTTACTAATATGTATACTTTATGAACTAATATGCACCCTTTAGGGGTAAATAAGGTACAAAGGTGACAGCTTTTGTACCTTTTTTTGTGAGTGTGCAGTTGTCCTCTGTTGGCACTGAGTTAACATATTGTGTAATAATAACAATTGAAAATGACATTTGTTAGTTCTCATCCCCACATCGTCTGTTACTAGAGTGTGCAATGTTTATGTCAGCATCACCCTGTAAATCTCACACGGCTAAACATGGACATGGTTGCTTTCTTTACCCTCTGACTAAGGTCCCAAAGCATCCTGTGTCTCTTTCTCAACCTTTCTCTCTCCACACACATGCCAGATAGGCCAAAGGCGGGCATAGTTGCCATACTATTGAGTAAATGCTGCTAGTTTTGAGTGGGGGAGCCAGAGAGGAAGGTGGATCCTGCAATGTAATGTAGCATAAGTGACGCTGACAATCGCAAACAGTGTTCTGCCTCTACCAACGCTCCTAATCTCACAGCATATCTCATTTGGCCATGGCTGATCTCCAGGCATTCTTGTTTAAGCCATTGCCAACAAATTAATCCTCTTGTATTCCTCACTTAGGGGTCAAACTAGTAACATTTATTTTTTTATTTTTTTTATAAAATGAATGTAATATATTTAGTTTCAATAATATGTGTTATTAGGGTTATTTTTGTTAACTAGAACTAAAACCGTTACTTGAAATAAAATAAAAGTAAACTGCAATAAAATAATAAAATAAAACAAAAAGACAAACGTAAACATATTTTATTTCAGCTAGTTTCCAAGGCAATGTTACTCATTTCCATTTCATTTAACTAACATATGTACTAACATAACTAAACTAAATAAAAATTAATAAAAAACTATGTAGACATATTTAAAAACAACAAAAACTAAAAATAACAAACACTCAACAAAATTATTAAAACTTAAACTAAAATTAAAATAAAACCAGAAAATATAAAAATAAAATCTAATTCAAAATATTAACAAAATTTATAATAGTATCTCAGTGATACTAACACAACACTGAATTTTTATATTTTGAGGGGATTTCATGCTACTAGACAATATTCACCTCTTAATTATGCAGCATTGATGTCTGTTAAATAATGAAAATATTTATATTTTTAATGAATACAGTTTAAGTTAAATATATAGCAAAGGTATTTAAATCCAACGCATATAAGGAAGATTGGTGTCATCTGGTGGGAGAAATAAAGGAAATCATATATAATAGCACTATAAGAGTATTATCAGCTATTTATTTAGATATTATCAAAGACTACTTCATTAAGGCTGATTTGTAGATCGTACAAAAAATTTTGTATTTTTGTAATTTTCATATTTCCCATTCATTTCCTATGCAAAGATCACAAGTATTACTATTTTTTAAGACCATTTAGCCTTTTCTATTCATGTCCACATTTTTTGTGGTCATATAGAAAGTGCCACAAAAGTCACCAGGCTTCATACCATTCCGGTAAAGTGAAAAATTGTAATCAATCAAAACGTAAAATTTTGGGGTCTAAAATGACAAAAGACCACCAGAGGATTAAGAAATGGAGGTGACCTATTTTTTCTTTCTAGTCTCGCTAAAACAACCTCTACGTTATTACAACAAACACTCTTCAACAAGCAGAATGTGAATATGTAACTTTTGGGTAAAATAAAAAAAATTTATCACGATAAAATTTTTCATATCAGTCGATATCGATAATTATCACGATCAATTTCAAATCTTTATTTCTTTCAAGTTTAAAGGCAGATTTTTGCTCCTAAGTTGAAAGTTGTAGAAACCAGACTGTTAATTGTGGTTTTAAACTACTCTTTATGGTCAGAGCATGACAAACACTTCACATTTTTGAATTCTTTACACTTTTCTAGTAATTTTTCCTTAACAAAATAAATGTCAATATAGACATATTTATAGACAATAAAAACAGTTTGCAGTGCAGGCTGCAATATTAATAATATTATGTATTTTTGTCTCTTAGAAAAGCACATTTGACCATGGCTTGAGTTGACAGTAGTAGCTTAAATTAGGATGCAGATGTAAATGTATGTTCATTATCAAAAACAGTAACATCTGTAAAAATTGTAACAACCTCATATTTATATGGTGAAATGTATTATTCTGACTGAGTTTTATTAAAATTAACCATTGGTCTTCCACAGTAGCAAACATTTAGATCATGATAACCACAGTTAAAACCACACATATACCACCTCGATACCATGGTAAAAATTTAACTATGTAACTATGGTTTCTAGGTAACGCTATTTGTATGAAAATACATTAAGTATAAATGCACAAACGCTATAGCTTAAATCACAAAAAAATACTGTAATTCCATTCCATTACTCCTTTAATACATTTAATACAGGCCTACATAAATAATATAATAAAATTCAATATGAATATCCCACATTTCCGCCAGAATACCATGGTGCAGTTACAGTAAATCCATAGTAAATGATGGCGATATGTAGATTGAAAAGTCTTCTGACTGTATCGTTGCTCACAGTGTTTCTCCTGTTTGTCTCGCTGTTTCATCTGGCTTCAAATTAAAATCACCAACTCATTTGTGTTCTTCACTGAATTCAAGCGCTTCACACTGGATCTCACAGCGCTGTTTAGTGTCGAGTGACCGAGACTCATCATCTGCTCTAGTGAGCTCGCGCTGCGCTGCTGTTTGAACTTTGAGCCGCACAGATAAATGCTCCGTGTGTCGCGGTTCAAATGAGTAACGCTGTTTCCTTCCGCGTTTGGCGGAAACATTATAAATAAACATTACATCGACCATTTATCGAACTCTTCATATTGTTTTGAGGAAAAAATATATCACGATTATCGTTATCGTTTTATCACCCAGCCCTACTTATGGGATTCCCCTCATACATCTTAATGTCATTGCAAAATGCATGAGTAAATTTTTAGTTTCCTCCTGATCAGAAAAGCTGATGGAAAATAATAGAAATGCCAGACCAGCCGGTTTAGACATAGTCAGGGTCTAGAAATATCCTTCTTTCCATAGGCTATTGTCAGGAACACAACAGTTTCTTGGTCATAAGCATGGCCTCCTACATGGGAGCTGGAGCATTGCAACAGGCCCGCAGCTGTTCAGACCAATGAAATACAGTTTTGTCTCTGGCGCTCCTTCTATGGCCCAAAATACTACTGTAAATACATTGTTGTCTGTATTTAGTTTATTAAACTGCCTCAGTGTGTGCGCACAAGGCTGGTCTTGTCTCGCATGTTGAATGTCAACAAGCCGTTGAAACCACTTTGCAACAGTTAGCATCTGTGAACGTTTTTCTGTCATTGTTTATCGTTTTAAAAGCCCCCCAGCGAGGTCTCTTTGGAGGAAAGGTCACTTGTTTGAGTACTTTTCAGAGGTCACAGAGCCTGAATGGAAGTGCATGGTGTCCGGCCTTTTATTACCCATCATGCACCTTCCAAACAAAGCCACAGAAAAAAAAAACAGAGCTTTGAATTGATCACAAAAGTCAGCCGAGAAGGGAATCTTCGATACAGTGGAGATTGAAGTTGATGGGCATTTGAATATATACTGTTTCGGTTTGTTATTATTAAAGCTTCATGACATCATAACTGAGCTATGATGGGCAGATTCATGTTAGTTTGACATCAAATCAGAATCTGTAAACTTCCATAAATGCCCACAGACATTTTGCTGTCTCATTGTAATTCTGTTAACTTTGGTTTGTGGCCATGGTGAACCATTTTTTTTATGTCTAACCTTTAGAAATAATGCACACATACGATTACAAAGCAGTTCTTTGTTTGGTATGTTCAGCAGTGCTTTAGAATACATTTTTTTCTTAAAATTTCCCACATATTACTGACAAACTGGAATAATTAGTTATTAATACGGTATATAACAATGGTTCTCAACTGATGGATTTGTACTATGAAAATGCAAATAAAAACACTTCCCATTTACCCATTTCCATTTTCAGTGTTTGCCCATATGTTAGGTGGGTAAATAACACTTCCTCTGTTGTTTATGTATTTACAAATTTGTCAGTTTTCCTATTCAACCTAAGCTATGATAATCCATTTGCATATTATACACAACCATTCAAAAGTTTAGGTCTGTGAAATTTTATGTTTTTGAAAGTATTGTATAATCACCAATGCTGTATTTTTTTTTTCTTAATTTCATTTTATTATTTATTTTTATCAAAAATACATTACTGTTTTCTATTTAAAATATTATGTATTCCTGTGACGGTAAAGCCAAAGTTTTTTAAGCATCCATTTTAGTTATAAATGTGTACTGCTTATTATATTTTTGTGAAAACCGTGATAATTTTTCCCCAAGATTTTTGATGAATAAGAAGCATTTATTTGAAATATATTTTTTTTGTTACATTAAAAATGTATTTACTGTCACTTTTGATTTAATTTAATGCATCCTTGCCAAATAAGAGTATAAAAAAACACCTTTGAATGGTACTGTATATGCAGTAGTCCATAGTAAATTTAACACATTTCAATTTCTCTAAGGACTTGTAAGGACTTTTGTACTATTAACAAATTTGTTCCTGTGTAAAATTTGGATCCTGAGGCAAAACCATTAAAATACCACTGTTATACTGAAAATCAAGCTATTCATAACAATTCGAGAGACCTTTAACTATAAGTTGAAAAATATCAGCATAAATTTTGATCCTGTAATGTCAATCTACAGTAAATATCACAGAACCCCATTATGCGGAAATCAATTCTTTTTTTATGCACACATGATCTAAAGCAGAGGTGGGAATTATTCAGGCATAATGCAATACTCATTTCTTGTAACTAACATCTCGCTTCCTCTTAACTCACCCTTCCATCAGTCTTTGTTTTGTCTGATTGTATAATTCTTTACTTGGAGTTAGTAAATTGATGGCCCACTGAATGCACATTGGACTATTTCTTGGGGGCAAATCATGGTGTCCTTCCTTAAAATGCATCTGGCCTTTACCAAGTGCACTTTATGTCAAATTTTACAGAATATAAACAGCTTATATAATAATATTTCATGTCTATTTTTATGACCATTAGTGGGAGACACAGTGTGATGTCTGTTTTTTTTTTTCATTCTAAAAGCAGTATTTTTATGTAACATTTCTTTGGCTTGATCTTACATGTTAGGAAAGCTCTCACTGTATCATGTTTCCTGCTTTCCAGCAATTCACCTCCCATTACATTTGCAATTTAGCAGACACTTTTATCCAAAGCTACATTCAAAGCTCAGATTTTTGCCAGAATATTTACTCATTTCATTCAAAATCTGTATGACTTTTTTCTTCAGCAGAACACAAAAGAAGATTGTTACAACGTTCATAGTCACGGGAAGAAGGAGGCGGGAACCGGCGAACATTTAAAGAAAACTTTAATAAAATAAACAAACACAAAATGAAAGTAAAGCGGCAGCCCCTCGCGGACGACTGCCGCACACAAAACACAAAATAAAGTCCAGGCCTGGTCCTCTCTCGTCTTTCACTGTCGTCACTCCTCCTTTTATCCTTCCGGAGCTCCTCCGTGGGACTCGAGACCGGTGAGTGGTGCAGGTGTCGCTCATTATCAATTACTCCACCGGCCTCGCTCCGTTCCCACGGCTCTCGGCCCCGCCCCCACTCGTCACAAAGATATTTTGAAGAATGTTGGGGTCTAAACAACAATGAACACGATTGACTTTCATTGTATCTTAAACCCGGGAGGGACACGCTGTCAGAGAGCCCTCGCTGCTGAGGGGGATCGCGGTGCTGAGGAGATCGGGCAGATTAGATTTGTAATATAAAATGATTTCTATTTCAAATAAATGTAGTTCTTTTTAATTTTATATTCATTAAAGAATCCTGGAAAAATGTATCACGGTTTCCACAAAAATATTAAGCAGCACAACTGTTTTCATTGATAATTAAAAAATGGTTCTTGAGCACCATATCAACATATTAGAATGATTTCTGAAGATTGCTGAAAAGTCAGATGTCCCATCACAGGAATAAAATACTTTTTTGAAATATATTCAAATAGAAATCAATTATTTTAAATTGTATTAATATGACTGTTTTTACTGTATTTTTACCAAATGAATGCAGCTGTTGTGAGTATACGAGACTTCTGAACTTTGACCCCAGACTTTTGAACAGTACTGTATGTGAAGGCTTGACCACCACCATCATTATCATCATCATGTGACCATATCAGAGCACCATCTACTACTGGTAGAGCATAGTGATACAACTCCAGGATCATGGGTTTAATTCCCTGGTAAAAAAAAATAAAACTTTGAATGCAAGTCTCTGCATAAAATCCTCTGCCGAATTAATTACTAGACATTCATGTGACATTGATGTGTATCTGCACGTTTCAACTTGCGTTGAAGGCAACACCGTGCAACAATTATGAGCAACTTCCCAAATAATTAATTTACAGTAATCCAAATGTATCAATATGTGGCATGTTTACATGTCCACATGAGTGTTTTGCTGATCCAGCCTAACCAGTGATTCACCACACTCCTCCAGACTCATTATTTTCAGCGGCACAGTCAGATGAGATGGAAGAGGACTCGAGGAAAGGGATGAGGTACAATGAAGTCCCCTTGTTCCTCTCTCACGGAAGCTCACAGGGTTTGGGTCATTTAGGGGAACTGGATGGGGAAATAGACAGAAGTGGAGAAGTTGTGGACGCTGTAGTGTAAGACTTCATGACTAAGGATTTCCCTGTGACTGTTGATCGCTCTCCCTCTCTTATTCTCTGTGGCGATTGGTCACGAGTGGTGGCGCTGTCAGCCAGCACAGCCTCTAATATAAGAGTCATGCTTCAACAAGAAGGCTGAGTATTCAGTTAGGACGCCACTGGTTTGGAGTTACGTGAGGATTGTGTATCTGTGACGAATAGGACGAGATAATCATTGACCGGCCTTCTTCGTTTGCACTGCCTGTGTACAACTGCATATAAGGTATGGAGAGTGAATCATTACTGAGATTTGTGTATAATTTGATAACAACGACCCATAACGGGATTGAATATTCACTTTGTTGGACACACATATTTAGTGAAAGGCCTCTCAGTGGTTGGGAAATGTGTTTTATTAGAAATCTCACAGTTAACAGATCTTCTTGGCTTGTCAAGTGTTGCATTAGGTTCTTGTTAAGCATGTTTGGTCTTAACATGGCTGTGTAGCTATATAAAGCAGCTTTTAAAGGGATAGTTCACTCAAAAATGAAAATTAGCCCATTATTTACTCACCCTCAAGCCATCCTAGGCGTATATGACTTCCTTCTTTCAGATGAATCCAATCGGAGTTATTTAAAAAATTGATTTGATCTTCCAAGCTGTTTAATGGCAGTCAGCGGGCGGGGCAGTTCATCACTTGTTGTACACAGAAGCAGCTCCGGGAGGATGACGTAAGATCGGCGTTGTGCATGCGCCGGTGAGTCTCGTGAAAACCAACGTTTTTTTACAGGAGCAAAGGAAGCAAAGTTTCCTTACTTTAGCAAAGGAAAACCAGTCTCCTCTTGGCTTATATCGAAATCCTCCAACATTCTTCTTTACAAATCCTCATTTTGTACTTCTAATTCGTGACCGTTGTTTTGTTTTGATCTCTCCCCTGCGCTTCCGCATTTGTCACTTCTGAGCGGCGCATGCGCAACGCCGACGTCCTACGTCATCCATCCAGAGCTGCTTCCTTGTACAACAGTGAGCGGAAGCTAGATTAAATTGATTATTACGTTTTGAATATGGATATTTTTCTTACAAAAATGCATCGATTCGCTACAGGACACCTTTGTTCACCCCCCGGAGCCATGTGAGGCACTTTCTATTATGGATGGATGCGCTTTATTTCACTTCATTTGGACTGATGAACTGCAACAGCCGCTGACTGCCATTAAACAGCTTGGAAGATCAAGTCAATTTTTAATATAACTCCGACTGGATTCGTCTGAAAGAAGAAAGTCATATACACCTAGGATGCCTTGAGGGCGAGTAATTCATGGGCTAATTTTCATTTTTGGGTGAACTAACCCTTTAAGCCATTTTGACTTGTACTACTTTTATTATGATGGTCTATTATTGTAAGATAAATCAGTGGCAGAGATCCATAAACAGACCTGGATGGAATCAGTGGACTTTTGTGGCATTTTCTGTGCTGATTTTGGAGTTAAAATCTGCAGATTAGATTTAAACATAGTAAAATGTGTTTAACAGAGATGAGAAATCAGTGGCTCACCTCCTTTATTGTACTTTGGAGAAAGATAGTTGCCAGTGATTTTAATGCTATTTCACGGCACTCACAAAATTGGGCTGTAACGTTATAAACACAGCGCAAAAGAAGAAAGCATCATAAAATGATTAAAAAAATTAGACAAACATAAATGGACAAGATTTTTTGTTGTTGTTATTTTTACAGGGACAATTCCCATTAAATATTATCATTTAAATATTAGCAGTATTAACTAAGAGCAACATTTCAACTGTAGTTCCTATTTTAATTTTATTTCATTTGTATTTTATTTGATCAATTCTCAATAAATATTAGCATTTAAGTATTAGCAGTAATAACTAATACTGTAGTTTAACTGTAGTCCCAGTGCTTTTTTTATGGCCAACAACAACATGCATGTGTTTCCTGTAATGGAGGTGCTTGCTCTCATTGGATCCATTGGATAGAATGTTGGGTCTATAAATATGAATGCACTGTACAAGTTTAATTCTCACAGTTTGGAAAGAAGTTTAATGAGATGTTTCATGGTTTAACCCAGATATCAAATGTACATATAAATAGATATATCTATGATGCACCTGTTGCCTTGTTACTTTGACCGCTAGAAATAGCACAGCCGCAGCTATCTGCAGCATTGTCATCTCTCCAATTCATCCAGCCACAGCCGGACACCTCTTCATGTTACTCACCGGGCAAGGGATGCATGGCCACTAATACAAATCTCTGTGTTTCTTTTCCAGTTTTTCAGCCCACTCATAGGCAGGCACCCAGTCATGTAGAGAGCAGCGCGTGGAGGACACCCAGATCACTTTCAGCACTTTCCACACAAAGAGGTAATTGTGAGATATTTCTCACAGAGAGAAATGAATAAAGGCACAGAAAGCTGTGGAGAATACTCCATTCAGTGCGTGTCCGAACGCAGCTGGGCCTGTCTGTTAGGAAAATCCATTGGAGCATTTGTATATTTTCCCGTAAGTGCTGTCAAAGTTGGACGTTGCATATAGGTCGTTATGGGGTTATGATTTCCTGTTGAACAAGTGAGCAATCAGTGACAAGGGTTGAGTAAATAATGTGCCCTCTCAGTATAAAATGACCCAAATTAAGGTTTATATAAAGAAAATATGAATAAAAAGCATATCTGGCGTTGTTGTTTTTTTTAAATTGTACTGGGGATGGACTTAAACTTAAAGAACTTAAA
This sequence comes from Sinocyclocheilus rhinocerous, assembly GCF_001515625.1. Taxonomy (NCBI): domain Eukaryota; kingdom Metazoa; phylum Chordata; class Actinopteri; order Cypriniformes; family Cyprinidae; genus Sinocyclocheilus; species Sinocyclocheilus rhinocerous. Next base: position 703,018 of record NW_015629561.1, read on the forward strand.
ACAATCTATGGTCCTTTCAAGACCCTGAAAATCTTTGCACGTGGCTCTGACTGCACGCCACGCCATTTGTGATTATTTTTTTTACAAACAAACTTCTCCATAGCAGCATTGTCCAGTAATAATAAGAGTCAAGAGGTCAGACAGTAATTGGCACGGCAAAGACAGTAGAAATGGAGCAGTTGTGTTGTTTGTGTGTGTTTTGAACATTTTGAAACAAGTCACCCACAGGTCATTGTGTTCACTAGATAAGTGAGAATCTAATCAAGTTAGATTATACACTAACGCATAATTGAGCTTGACAGTACTCTAGATTTTATGAAGCATCCTGATACACATGTACAACAGTCAGTGACATTTCAGGAAGGTAGGAGTGTCATCCACATTTTTTTCCTAACTTCAAAACAGACGTTATTAAGATGAATTTCTCAGCACTGCCAAATGCTGTTCTTTTGAACTTTGTATTCTTCTGAGAAAACGGTTTCCAGAAAAATAGTAAGCAGCACAACTGTTTTCAACAATTGATAATAATAAGAAATGTTTCTTGAGCACCAAATCAGCACATTATAATGAATTCTGACGGATCATGTGAAACTGAAGATTGGAGTAATGTCAGTAAAAACCATCTGTGTTGTAGTAAGCAAACATATGAAATGTATTGTGACAGTTGTGTCAGGATTAAGTTGTCTGTGCCTCTTGGACTAAAGGGCATTTAATCCAGCATATGACTATTTAAAAGTAATGGAGGTCATGAATGTTTTGCTCATGTGGAAGCTGGAAAACCTGAAAGTGTTTGTTCTCTTTTGAAATTTAATGAATTGGCATTTTCTCCATTCTCAGTGTCAATCAATGGTTAAATGAAACAGTATCACTTTTGGAATGGACACAGCAGAATCAGTGACTGTAAAAGCAGAAGTTTGAGTGATGTTTGTTTACTTGATTGCATGAGTTTGTGAGTGAGGTAATCGCTGTGTTGATGGGAGCCCAAGAAGCATGACCACACTGCACATGACACAAGCATCATTTGGGGATTTTTTTTTTTTATTATTCTATTTTCTTGAAATCATGGGACCCCATGCTATTCAGTGCATTAACTGAAGGGCTCTATTCTGTTTTAAACGTTTTCTCAGTTTTCCTTGTAACTTATTATACAGTATTTACTCAAACTCAAAGAAGAGCAGCTTTTCCTAGAACTGACGCTCTTGTGTATCTTGAGGCAAAAGAGGAAGGAAAAGGGTGCTGTGAAGACACTGCCAGAAGGTTCATCCTCCTACTCAAGAGTTGCCCTTCCCCTACCCATCCCACCTTATTTCATCCCGGCGAGTGTTAATCCCATGTGCGAGTGTGAATTCTTAGAACATGCCAGATATAAGTTGACCAGGGCATGGAAAGTTCACTGTGTGCTGCAGAGGCATAGAATTTACACACCGGCAGTCTGTTATCCCGAGGGAACAGGGTGTCTCTGCAAACAGGAACAGAAAGTGTGGGTGTTATTTTTGGTTCCGCTTGCCTCACTGACTTGCTAGACGGGGTGGGTGGTAAATCAAGGGTGGACAGGAGCAAAAGAGCCAACATAATCTGGTTCTTTGTCAGACGCACCCCCCCACCCTTCCTGTGCAGGTTACTGCAGTGTCCGAAACCCAAAAGTTCTATTCATATTTGCATATAAGCAGTTACTCATCAAATTTCAGTGATGTGAATGAGCTCATTTCTGATATTGCAGACTTGTTCTCTGAATGACGCAAGCTGATCAATTGTTTCCTTTGCTATACTTTGGCTCATTTTAATTGTATTGTAGGAAGTGGCTTTAGTTGTTGAAAACTATTAATAACTTTTAAATGGCTGTCAAATCATTAAGATGCTTTTTGGTGTATTTACAATCTAGTAGCAGCTAATTGGCAAATCCTGACCCATGGGGTGTATTAGTGTTCTTGCACTCACAAGTGCTCTGAGAGCATCAGATTCGCATGCTTCTTATAATTGTTGTGTTTAGGACATTTGTTGGGGTATTGGCCTGTTGGTTAGTGCATGTGCTCTGACACCTTGCACAATGGTGCTCGTGCACGCAGTTTGAGCACATGTAATTTCCTGATTCTCTACCCACCCTGTTGTTTCCTTTCTCCTTTATCACTGTTTTTGTGAATTAAGGAAGACATGAATCTTCAACCATGCAAATAAATGTTTGTGATCAAAGCTTCTAAATGGCTCAAATGGCATCTGTGAAAATCTCAGGGTACAACAATAAGGTTTATTTCTGTCTGCTTGGCCTATATTTTCAATAGTCTCAATAATTTTGATAGTATTTTTTTTTTTTTCATATATAGATAGATTTCATTTTCCATCATTTTTAATATAATTTTTTCTTATTTCTTATTTTTAATTTGCAAAAATACCTGGAAATTCTATCATAATAGATACATTTACATAGTACATACTTTTACATTTACTTTTACATGGTTCATATATACTTAATAGACACCTTTTATTTAGATACTTATACTATTTTGATGCATTAGAAGGTGGCATACGATAATGATATACTGAATGCTATAAGGCTTTGCAAGCATGCAGGTGTGTTTGTGTGTGTGAATAAGCTTTGTGGTCCACTTTTTTATATTTTTTCTTCATCTTTTGATGTAGAGATGCCATGAATTCACTGGCTACTGTGACAATAGGGCACTTTGATAGCTGGCTCTGTTTGGATGCGGCTCCATCGGTGCAGTGTATGCCTGGTATTCACCGATGGGCGGTGTGGGAGAGCAACGTCACAGGAGGAGGTGTACGCACATATACGTCATTATCCGCAAATGCTCTGTTGATACAACAGTAATACAAGAACGCCCAGCTCTGACTGTTCAGTGGACTTCTGAGAAACAGTCTAGCTATCAGATTGTTTCTTCATTTGAAGAACTGAGAATTGTTTACCAGTTATTTGACCAGTTCTAAATTACCAGTTACTCATTAGTGGTGTTTGCTAAAGCTATTGCTCATACTTAAAATGATTGATTTTAGTTTTTAAAGTTTTATTTTTAGGAGAAATATGTCATTTTAATATAGATCATAACAAAAATAACTATCTGTTGTGGCTCTGTGACACTCTCAAAACATTTCTCTGTTTGTTTGAGAATTCCAATCAGCCTGACACAACAACATTGGCACCAACCAATGGTGTGAGTTTGGGGGCGGGACTAGTTGTATGACCAATGGCAGAATGGTTAGATTGTTTTTCCAAGCAGTCTGACTTCCATTTGAGTAAAGTATTCTCCACACACTCTTAAGGTGCAGACATTCCCATTAGCAAAATTTTAATAAAAAGATCTATTATTGTCAAACAATGTGGCAAATATGTGTGACCAACGTGTGAAATATGTGTGTGAAAATGTAATTCTTAAAGTGCCCCTATTATGCCATTTTTAAGGTTCCTAATATTGTTTTGGGAGTCTCCTGCAATAGGTTTTGTTTTCTCAAAATATGCATTTAATATCACCTAATTTTCAAACGATTCGTTCGAAGCAGTTCTAAGATTCAGTCTTTCTAAACCCCTCGTTTCCGTAAGCCTGGGATTCAAATTACTGACGACTCGTTTAGGCTGTTCAGAGTCGATTCTTTCTTTTGGGAGACAATAACTTTATTTATTGTGTACTTTCGGCTTTACAACTTTGCAGATTGTTTGCATTCACATACAGCTACATTACACACTGTATGAAAGGCAATATTCGAAATGGCATAACAGGGGCACTTTTAACAGTAAATGTGACTACACCTTTATACGAGTCATATCTATAAATATTAAAGATAGCATCTTTAAACAGCTAAGTTAAGGCTGCTCTGTGCCTGCTCAAAATTCAATGTAAAGATGCAATGCTGGATAAAAGCCAGACTAAATTATGCCCGCTCTGACCGACCTCAGCCCCTAGTATCCAAGTATACATTTGTGATTACTGTGTAAATGCATTCATGCCATCTCTGAGCAGCATTCAACAATCTGTATAAAGACACCTAAATGCCACTTCAGAATATTTTCAGTTTAAAATTGGCATTAGAGTGTTTTTAAAAAATAATAATGTAGCTCTGGTGCCACATCCATATCTGATCTTGCCTCACTAAGTTTGAAGTCAAATACCAGCAGGTTATCAACCACCCCGGTAGTCCGTCTAGCTGTTTGTGAGACAGTCCGTCCCAAAGCTCTGCTCTCCTGGAACTGAGTCAACCTCTGGCAACTGCCCTGGTGACAAAGCCTGAAAGTGTCCACTGACCAGTGTGAACCACAAAGCTTGTAGTGTGTGTGCCCCCTCCACCACTGAAATGTACACTGTGGGCTAAATGCTGCTTCAGTGCCATCTCAATAGGAGCTGCTTTGCTTATTGTACCTCTAGTACAATAAGCTTTTCTCCATAGGCAGCCCCAGTCCCTCTGGGTTGTCCTTTCCACCTCGTGGCTATCTACAGTATAGTTTGTGATGTAGTGCTGCTGAGATGCACCAGACAGGCCTCTGTTGGCTTTATCTAACATAGGGTGGATACTCAGCACCCCATCTTTATCAATAAGTACACTTAAATTTTACTTCCTGTATGTATCTTTGTCGCAATATCTCCAATAACAGCAAAGTCATGCTTGCTTGCATGTTGGTTAGCACCCCGAAAAGAGGAACTCCTCTGCTTAGGGACTCCCCAGGGCCGTAGAAGAAACAGGGTGTGGGCCTTTCTGTATTATGGGGTGAAGATGTTTAGGAGGCATTTCCAAATTGAAAAGGCTACTCACATGAGCTTCTACAGAAAAGAAAAACACCACCTGACCCTCACATGACTTCCCCATCACACTCATTGTAACTTCTGAGTTGTATTTATTTAGAGCCATCGGTCTCCTTGTGGGATGGACAACAGCTCAAAAGAAATGGCATAGCCTGTTGATAATCTTATGGGCAATTTGAGGACACCCAAATTACATTATGAATGCATCATATGGTGGTTACATACAATGTACATTATATATATATATATATATATATATATATATATATGATTTATCTTTTAGGTTCCTCATGTGTATACTTAATTTAATTTTTATTTTTAATTGTAACTACACTTATTAAATAGCCATTTATATCATATTACAAGTGATATATTGTTATAGAGAGACCACACTGGTGCTGCTGGTGCAGTTGGTGTTGCATTTTTATGTTTGTTTGTTTGTTTTTACAAAAACAGCAATATTGTTTTCTCTTTTAATATAAGGTGTTTTAAAGAAATATTTTATGCTTACTAAGACTGCATTTATTCGATAAAAAATACAGTAAATTCTGTAATATGTGAAATATTGATAAAATGTAAAATAACTGTTATATTTTAATCTATTTAAAAAATGTAATTTATTTTTTATTTTTTATTTTGGGGGGGGGGGCGCGAAACTGGATTTTTAGCAGCCATTACTCCAGTTTTCAGTGTCACATGATCCTTCAGTAATCATTCTAATATGCTGATTTGGTGCTCAAGAAACGTTTCTTATTATTATCAATGTTTAAAAAAATTGCTGGATAATATTTCTGTGGAAGCTCCTTTTTTCATGATTCTTTGATTAATAGAAAGTTTGAAAGAACCGTATTTATTTGAAATCCATTTACTTCATATTCACTTCCTCTAACTATTTCCTTTGCAGACACCCCACCACTCTTCGGGCTGGACTGCACGGTGACAGCAGCCCGCCCCCCGCGTCCCCCAGCCATGTCGTCACGCATTGGCCTGCGCCTGCAGCTCATGCGGGACCAAATGCAGCAGGAGGAGCAGCGGGAGCGGCAGCAGCAACAGGCAGCATCCATGCATTACATGCAGCACCGCATGCCAGGCCCACCAGCGCCCTCGCCAGCCATCAGCGCACCAACACACTTCCAGGCACCCATGCAGGTGCCCGTTGAAGTGTTAAAGGTATGGCTGGACAATAATTCAATATCAATATGTATTGCGATATAATTGTTGTCAATAACGGTGATATGATTTTTAAACATTTCCAATATTTCGATATACATTACCAGTGTTTCCCATACATTGATTTATTTGTGGCATTTGACTTCGTTGAATAAACATGAGCACTGCACGTTTCAAAATCAAAACACGTCGCGGGTGTTTTATATGAATGTATCTCTGAAGGGAACCGACTGTCTTCAGAAAAGTTTCAATGTCATTTTCATTTTATCTGATAAAGTAGCGTTCATGAGCGGAGCTGATTTGATTACAGCCGTTACTGGAGAAACCGCTAGTTCTACCACTCTCAAAGCGCCTCCTGCTGGCGGAGAATCAGTTTGCATTTTCAATAATAAGCACTTCTCCAGCAACGTTTTTGTTGTTGCTCAATTTTTTTTGTTTTCTGCAATAACTCAGAGCACTTTTCATACTCTTTATACTGGCTGAAGCACATTTGTTTCAATCTATAAGAATAATCAGCCTACACTACCAGTCAAAAGTTTTTGAACAGTAAGATTTTTAATGTTTTTTTTAAGAATTCCCTTGGAGTCAGTATAATTTTTTTTGGATGCTTTATTCAGCAAGGATGCTTTAAATTGATCAAAAGGGATGATAAAGACATTTATAATGTTACAAAATATTTCTATTTCAGATAAATGCTTTCTTTCAAAGAAATCTGAAAAAAATCTACTCAACTGTTTTCAACATAATAATAATAATAAATGTTTTTTTGGGTTTTATAATGTTACAAAAGATTTCTATTTCAGATAAATGCTTTTCTTCTGAACTTTCTATTCATCAAAGAAACCATAAAAAATTATACTCAGCTGTTTTCAGCATAATAATAAATTATCTTTGAGCAGCAAATCAGAATATTAGAATGATTTCTAAAGGATCATGTGACTGGAGTAATGATGCTAAAAATGAGCTTGGAAATCACAGGAATAAATTACATTTTAAAATATTTCCTAATAGAAATCAGTTATTTTAAATAGTAAAAAATATTTCGGATCAAATAAATGCATGCTTGGTGAGCAGAAGAGAATTCTTTAAAAAACATTAAAAATCTTACTGTTCAAAAACTTTTGACTGGTATATATACTGGTATATGACTGGTATTTGACTGGCCTATAGTTTGAAGTTAAAGATATTAATAATTTATGATTTCACATTTCTTGTTTGTATGAAGGCTAAATACAAATAAAAGGTGAACATTCATTTATTTGTGCTGTTTTTTTCAAAAAAAAAAAAGTTTTATAGGAAGAGGTTTCATAGACTTGGCAAATTATTTTTTCATAAGTTTGTAGGTAAAGACATCTATTGTGGGTGTGCTTGGCAGTTTTTATGAGGCTTTTTTTAATAGTGTTCATATCGATATCGGAATTATATTGTATTGACCGAAATTAAGAAATATATCGTGATATAAATTTTGGCCATATCGTCCAGCCCTAGTTAAAGGTAGGCATATCCATCAGCTTATGTGACCGAAATTTACATTTACATTTATGCATTCAGCTGACACTTTTATCCAAAACAACTTAGAAAAGAGGAAGAAAAGCAATCCGTCAAAGGGCCAACAATAATGCCAGGTCATGTGACCACATTAACCAGTATGATTCATCCATAGAAACCTGTCATGAGTGCAAGAGAACGCCACATAGTTCAAATTAGTTCAAAACCATTTTTTTGGTTTTCATAAAAATTGTGACACCGGTACGTTTTTGTAGAAATACTTTGCTAAGACTGATTATCAGTGGGATATGCCCTCTCCCTTAAATCTCGCTAAATTCCCTCTAATCATAGTGAAGTTCTGTGTTCCGGGGTAAGAATGAGCTCCCCATCGGAATTATATTGTATTGACCGAAATTAAGAAATATATCGTGATATAAATTTTGGCCATATCGTCCAGCCCTAGTTAAAGGTAGGCATATCCATCAGCTTATGTGACCGAAATTTACATTTACATTTATGCATTCAGCTGACACTTTTATCCAAAACAACTTAGAAAAGAGGAAGAAAAGCAATCCGTCAAAGGGCCAACAATAATGCCAGGTCATGTGACCACATTAACCAGTATGATTCATCCATAGAAACCTGTCATGAGTGCAAGAGAACGCCACATAGTTCAAATTAGTTCAAAACCATTTTTTTGGTTTTCATAAAAATTGTGACACCGGTACGTTTTTGTAGAAATACTTTGCTAAGACTGATTATCAGTGGGATATGCCCTCTCCCTTAAATCTCGCTAAATTCCCTCTAATCATAGTGAAGTTCTGTGTTCCGGGGTAAGAATGAGCTCCCCCATGAGACCCTAATCTTGCCTTCCATTGGGTAGTTTAGCGCTTCGGCCACCCTAGTAGTCCCAACAGCATGAATGAGTTCTAAGGAGTGCATGAAGACCAAATTAGGCAAGATTAGGTACTCTGGTAATCTCCTCTCGTGTTGCGGTGAAAGAGTAGTGGGCTAAGTCCAGAAGTCAGTGGGTCGTGCAGGACTGACCACGGCTTTAGTGTGCTGGATTACATTTCAACCAAGATCAAAAACAAAGTCAGGAGTATTTGTAGAAGAATGCGGTGGAACGGCAGCCAGGTAAGAGGAAAAATAAAAAAAGAGGGGCCGCTGTGACATAACTTATTTAGAGAAAACACAATGGAAAACATTCTTACAGGTGACATGATTCTGCCACTGTTTTTCTGGATTGTTATCAGTTAGTTTAAAGGAGCCACTCTGTGCTCAGTGTACACATGTGGAATTTTGAGTTTGGGTGTGTGTGATGTTATGAAACTTTGTACTGCACCTACAAGTGCAGAAGGTTTTTTTTTTGTTGTTTATTTTTAATTCTGATTACAAAGCCTGACAAAAAGCCCCATCGTTTTTTGGAACTGTAAAGCTTCTTGTGTTCCTATGAATAGACAGTAAAAGTCTCTGTTCTCAATCAAGTTACTTGCTCAACAACTTTGTTTGTGTGACTTAAAAAAAATCTTTGTTCAACTTCCTCCAAGACAGTCATTTCTGACAAATTAACTGAATCATTCAAACTGAATGTCAGATTTAGGAAGCGTTGGTATTAGAGAAAGAGACTGACAATCATTTTGACTGGCATTTTCAGAATTTTCAACTTAATTGTATCAGTTCATAAAACAACAACAATAGTAATACTAATAATGATATCAATACTACTAATATAATTAATAATAATAAACTGTAATGCATATTGTGTTGTGGTGTTATTGTTAATTTAAGATCATTTAATTGTGTTAAAAAACAGAAACTACTTACACTCCCATTCAAACGTCTGTGGTGGTCAGTAAGATGTTTTTGAAAGAAGTCTCACCAAGAATGCATTTGTTTGATCAAAAAATGTGTGAAACATTATTACACATTTTAAAATAATTGTTTTCTATTTTAATCTATTTTAAAATGTACTTTATTCCTGTGATGGTAAAGCTGAATTTGCAGCAGCCATTACTCCAGTTTTCACTCGTGTCACATGATCCTTCAGAAATAATTCTAATATGCTAATTTGCTGCTCAAGAAACATTTCTTATTATTATTAATGTCACAAGCAATTGTGCTGCTTAATGTTTTTGTGGAAACCATGATACATTTTCTTCAAAATTCTTTGATGATTAGGAAGTTAAAAAAACAGCATTCATCTAAAATAGAAACCTTGTGTATCATTATAAATGTCTTTACTGTCACTTAATCAACTGAATGCATACTTGCTGAATAAAAGTTTTAATTAAAAAAAATATATATATATATCACTGACCCCAAATGTTTCAACAGTAGTGTATTTAAAATCAATTTAAATAAATAAAATGAAAAATCTGTTTGCCATATCAGTTACCATAACTCAAACATTAATATAATCTGTATCATAAAGTAATTCTGGGTGATCTTTAAATGTCATGTTCACCTGAGCCAAACGAATCCTGAATCCTGCATAGTCAAACCTCTGTTTTTTTCAGACCAAAGTAGTAATAAGGGTCATCATGAAATATAAAAGCTACACAGTTGTGTTTCCTGAGTGTAAGTGGCAATAACTTGAGCCACAAGCATGTTGTTGCTGCCCTCCTATGCAGCCAACCATGTGTCATCTCAGGATTAAGCAACAGCAGCTCCTATTTCACCCAGTGCTGTATCATTTAGCTGGACATTTACTGCCACCATTCCTAGATTGAATAAAAGTATGTAACGAAGAGCTCCATGTGAGATGAACTTCTAACCACAACTAATTAACTGCAGGGAAATGTCCTCCCAGACAGTGTCCCCAGTTTACAGCTTTTGTATGTAGATTGGAGTCCTGTATCCTTCACTTAAACTGCCTATAAAAGTTTTATTTGCTCCAACATTTTTTTTTATCTTAAAGTGAAAGTGCTTGGACTGGGATTGAATAATTTGAGAGCTAAAGTGTAAAGGCTTTCATCCACTAATCCTGAGGCTTGTTTTCATTCAGGAATGTGGTATTATGGCTGATATTTTCCATCAGTATACAGACACAGTTTTGTTGATATGCATGCTTGCTCACATTTGGGTCATGTGTAAGTGCACAGACAATATGTTGTTTTATTAACACCTAAATGCATTTTTCTTTTCATCAGTGCACATCGAGCCACATTGAGTCAAATGTCAGTTTTGAGTCCTGAATAACTCTGTTAAAGACAGTCTGGCTTTGAAGTGAAAGAACGAGGCCAGTCCGGTCAGACGTAACTTGTAACCATTCTGAACCTCCATCAGCAGGTGCCTGTGTGATCCGGTGAACCTCTGAAGGCTCTTTCTGGCCCCTGTGTGCCCCGTACATGCCTAGATTTAAACCCCACAGTTACATAACTATCTATGACTGTGGCTCTGAAACATAAGTGGCTGAGCCTGGAGGCTTTAGCTTGGTTTTATTTGTAATGTGTAATGGTTACAGTAAAAACACTGTACTTTCCACTGGAAGAGTAAGTCATGAGACTTAATGGTGCCAGATGGTGCATACTTTTTAAAAATACTTCTGTGTTTAATATATTTAATGTGTGGGTTTAGAAAATGCAAGTCATTGCATTCTTACAGTTTTTAAGTCAGTCAAAATATATTTCCACTACCATTGCAAAGTTTGGAGTCAGTATAATCTTTTCATTTATAAAAAAAAAAAAAAAAAAAGTCTTATGCTCACCTAAGTAAATAAACAGCAATATTGTGGAATATTAGTACAATTTACAAGAGCTCTATTTAATATATTTTGAAATGTAATTTATTCCTGTGAAAGATGAATTTTCAGCAGCCATTAAGTCTTCCGTGTCACTTGATCCTTCAGAAATCATTCTAATATGCTAATGTGGTAAAGAAACATTTCTTATTAATATCAATGTTGAAAATAGTTGTGCTGCTTAAAATTATGGAAACTGTGATACATATTTATTCAGGATTCTTTGACAAGTAGAAAGTTCAAAAGAACAGCATTTATTTAAAATAGAAATATTTTGTAGCAATATAAATGTCTTTACTGTCACTTTCAATCAATTGAATGCGTCCTTGCTGAATAAGAGTTCTAATTTCTTTTTAAAAAAAATCGTACTGACCCCAAATTTTTGGATAGCAGTGTACATATTATATATTATATTTATTATATATCATGCTTACAGGTGCAGACCCATCTTGAGAACCCCACGGACTACCACATTCGACAGTCTCAGCGGCAGCAAGTCAAGGAGTACCTGTCCACCACATACGCTACCAAGCAGGCTGTACATGCAGTCACAAGCTTGGTACAGCCCTCTCCATCCACCATGCCTCAGGGTCAGACAGGAATCGTCCCATCAACCATGTCCTCTCCATGCATGCGCACTGAGCAGCTCATGACCTCTGCTGGGAACAGTGCACCCAACAGTCCCATGGCCATGCTCAACATCGGCTCCAGCCATGAGAATGAGGTAGTTCAGCGTTTCTTTTCATTTTCATACGGTTGTGGTTGTAAGCACGTCCAGGCATGTTTGAAATAAATACATTTCCTAAAACATGTCTTAACATTCATCATGATTCATTTTGTCGATGTTTCATTTACAGTTATTGTATCTGTTACAGTTTTATATTTAGCACCGCAGTTCCTCTTTGAGTCAGAAACCTAAAGTTCAGTAAATGACACAGTCTTGCTCGTCTCTCGTACACCATGCCCTTTATGATTTTCTCCATTTCTCACCCCTGGTGGGTGTTATTTGCCCAAGTGCACACAAAGGTCAGGGAGTTAACTAACTTAACTCCATTTTCATTGGAGTTTAAGTGGCCAATTATGGCCGTGGAGGTATAATTACAGATTAAAGAGTGACAGGGAACCCTAGGAAGGATGGCCCTTTGGAACGGAGAAGACTTTGGTCCTTCCTTCCTTCCTTCGTTCCCAATGCCACCAAATCCTATGGGATCCTAAGTGAATGTGTGCTTGTGGCATACTTACAACCTTTGTGAGCTAAACTACACGGGGAATATGTCTGTAGGAATGTTGAGAGGAATACATCTTTCATTGGTAATTTCATTGGAAATATTCTCTTTAGATATCGGCAGCAGAGTTATATTGAAGAATTTATAAAGAAAATCTTTAGTAATCAAAGGAAAATGTACATACTTTGTAGAATGCAAATGCACAAGGTGACTAAATTCTAGTTATGTGTTTGTTTTTGACAAGATGGATGAGGTTATTGATGACATCATCAGCCTGCGGTCCAGTTATGATGACATCCAGGCTTATATTGACCCTGTGGTCCAGATGCCAAACACAGTAAGTAACGGCTTCACTCAGTTCAGGGCTTTTAGTTGTTGACATTACCGCCTGTGACTAATACAGATCACTGAATCCCAGAGGGCAAGTAGAAAATTGAGTGAATAATTTCTGTTTATGATGTACAGACTGCATCTTATTGCCGCTGAATAGGTCTATTTTTGAAATCCCCTCAACTTTGTACTTTAACAATGGAGGAATTATACTGGATCCATTTGTTGTGCTGCTTTTTATCAGGGTTATAGGGATGTAACAAAGCATCTTTGTCTGATTACCAAAAGTCATGTCTAATTATAGCAAAGCACCGTCTCAGTAAAATGATGCAAGTGTTTTTCTCTCATGCAACCTCAGAACGACTTGTTTTCTGTTAAGACTCATCGAGAACTTTGTCTGCTGAATTTTTTGTGCTCAATTTATTGGATAACCAATATAAGAACTTTGCCAGCTTCCTCGGCATGTCTCGGGGAAAATGTTTTAAGGATTTAAAGTGTTTAATTGACTTAAAATTGTGGCCTGATTCACTCAAGGAAAGACATTGCGTTGGGAATCAGGAAAATGGGAGCACTGTGCTTTGTATTTTAAATAACTGCCTGACATTAACAATTAAGCCGCTCTCAGTTAGAGTTCAACTTGTTTACAAGGCATTCCGTGAAGGTGGGGAAGCAGGGGGAGGTTTGGGAGAGTGAGAGGGCTGGGGAGGGGAGGCTGAAAGTCCAGATAGGGGAAAGTTCAGCGTTTAGTAGTTAAGAGAAAGTAGAAGAGAGAAGGTCCTGGTGCAGCTCAGGTTAGTCTCTCCGGGGAGGTTGAGGGTGAAGGTCTTGTTCCTGGAAACTAGAGAGACTAGAAAGAAAGAGCACATGCCTTGGGCACTGTACTGTAGGACACCGGTAACCTTGCCACACACACACATAGCTGTAGGCTTGTAGCATGATGTGCTCATATATCTGTAAATGGCTGTTGTTTATGTGGACCTGCAGGAGAGCAACTGAATAATACTGTTTTATCTGTTATAGGGATAGTTTACACATAAATTAAAATTCTGTCATAATTAACTCTCATGGCGTTCCAAACCTGTCCACACAATGGAAATCAATGGGGTTCAAAGCTTTTTTGGACTGATTGTCATTGTACAGAAAATAAGTATGTCTGTAGTCTTCCAAATATGATTATTCAATATGAAGAAAAATTATTGTGTTGTCTTTTTTACAGTATTGAGTGAATGCGTCTGATTGATTTTCCGATTGATCAGCTTTCTTGCCGATCTATTTTCCATTGTAATGATTGATCTTTGTTTCCAGACTCTCTGGCTTGGTGTCCTGCCTATAGGAATCATCCTATCAGGAAGTGCTATTGTTTTTCTTCTGTTTACCAGAAACATTATTAATCTTGTATGTAGCCATTTTTTCCTACCGACTTTTCTGTATGCAAAGGTATTCCTTGATAAATGGCATTATTATGCTTATCCACAGAACAATTAAATCCCTAATCCTGGTGGATTTGTAATACGGCCATTTAAAAAAATAAAAAAGCAAACAGTGGCGTATAGTCTCAGATTTGGTGTATATGAGCAGCATCGGCCACTTTGCTCAATATTTAGTGTGCAAACCATATTTTTCAGAGTGACATTGGGGATTTTAAAGGTCAGAAGAGACATGGGGTGAAGAGGTGGGGTTTAGACTCCAAATGAGGCTGCATAGGCCACCTCCGACCCTGTTGACCACCTCCTTTGATCACTGTTTCTTTGATCAGTGATTAAAGCCTCTAGAGATGGAATTCCCAAAACCAACAGGGCGTCAAACATTTTGCATTGTGCATACACATATTTTGAATCATCGCCATTGTTTGTCAGGAAGCAGCGTTCACAAGTTCATACCCTCTCTTAGATACTTTCCTCTTAGTTTGAAATGCTTAATGAGCCGTTTCTGTTTTCTCTGTGTGTCACTATGGCCTGCTTCACTGAAGTATTGGGTGCAAGGTGATGACAGGCATGCATTTTATTAGAAGTAATGGCATATTTTGTATAACGGGCTTCCCTCTCTGACTTTTTACTGTTGATTTCTGTTTGTTTGACTTTGTGCTTCACAGTAGCCTCTGCGATAAGGTATCTGAGCTGATTTATCTGTCACGGCTCATTAGGAGCTCAGAGCTGGCTTGCTTACAATTATACTGAGACACTAAAATGGAATAAAAGATACAACTGGTATAAAACCATAAAGACCCAGATAAGAAAGAGCATAGTCAATCATTTCTCTCACCCAGAAGCTATAGCCGAGTGTGATATTTGTGTGTTTTATCTCCGGTATCTCTAGCGTTTATGGCTTTGCTCTAGAGATAAGCTGAGTGTTTATTGGGTTTCTAGTTATTGTGATGATTTACCAGGGTTACGCTAAATACAGCTTCATAAAAATGCCATTTGCAAGACAAACTAGTTGTATCTTGTCCAGCAGAGAAAGCATAGATTGCAGTAAGGACATGCACGTATTGTTATTTAATGCTATGAAAATTTTGTCTTTGTAACTTTAAATACTGTTGTTGTCTTCCAACTCACCAAGACTCACCTGTATCTCTTTTGTGCACTATAGCTTCCGCTGTCCAGCAGCCATTTGGATGTGTACATGGGGCCAGGTATGTCCGGATCAGCTATCGCCATGACCAGCAACTCCTGCCCTGCCAACCTGGCCATCAAGAGAGAGCTGTCAGGTAAAGCAATCTCTAGATTAGTCATATAAAACAGAGTACTGCTGCACACACAAACACTCCAGCTATGCCATGCACTGGCATATTTAAGAGGTAAAAGCAAAAAGTTACACAATAACACAATTTAAAATTGGAATTATGTACTGAAATTTGTCAAATAAAATAAAATAAAATAATTTTGTAATTCTTTCAACATTGTTTGTTCTGTTGTCTGATTATTTTCCCCTATTCGGTCAAACAAAACCATTTAATAACTAAATAAATATTTAAATTTTTAGTTTTGCTTAGAAATTCCTAAATAGGAATTATTTTAATTTATCTTTATCCTGTCTTTATCAGTGTATATAAAGAGCAGGCAAAAGCACGCACATCGATCTCAACTGGGTGCTCGACTAAGAAACAAGTGGAAAAAATTTTTTAATGTAAAGTCGGCAACACCAAAGCTTTGGTGTTGCTGACTTTACATTAAAATTTTTTTATCAGTGTATATGACATGAAAAACACATTTAGTCAAGAGTATTTAAATGTTTACTTGGTACTATGTACCCGTTAAGAGTGTTTGTACTGTAAGTGATATGAATGGCATGAACTGTGGGAGGCAAACATGACATCGTTGTCACAAGGGAAATTGCTGAAAAATTTTGATCATACTCAAACATTCCGGTGTTGTTTTTATGTTTTTTTTTATCCTGAGAAATCTTAGGCAAAGTTTTTTAACCCATCTTATAATGTGTTAACATAATAACCTAAGGTAAACCACAGAAAATAAACAGACAATTGAGCAGAGCCTATACGACACTGCTTTACAACCGTAAGACACGAGAGAAATGTTATTACATAACCGTGCTGGATAAAATTTAAGCAAAGTTTCACCATTCCAAGGTAATTTCACTGATCGCCACTATTACAAAGTCTCATAAATCCAGTTCAGGCAGCATTTGCATGTATAGCAAAACATGTTGATCGACAGTATTGCCTTTTGTTTTTGACAAGATGCAGAAGCTCGTGCAATGGCTAAAGAGAGGCAGAAGAAAGACAACCACAACCAGAGTGAGTATGCGCTTTACCCTCTCATTTCTTTCAGTTTATAACCCCTCACGGTTTAAAGTACACTTGCTTCGCTAGTGCCCTGCCATTGACACCCCCTGTCACCACCACCTCCGGGCAAATTCAGCTGACAGTGCACTACACTTTGGTCTATCGTTAACTCGGACAGATCCTGCTGCCGTGGCATTAAAATGTAATTGCCTGTGACATTTCACAAGTATTGAAGTTGTACAATAAGACAGTAATTCTGCAAAGCTTTGCTAAGCTTGGCTTGTTCCCAAATACTTTGGGTTAAGATGGTATATAGTGCCATATCTTGAGCATTGTAAACAATTAACACGCAGAGACGGTATTGCACAGAACCGGTTGCCTCATTTCCCATCATTAACATAAAGAGTCAGAAAACAAATAAAAAACATGATGGTCAAGGTCAGACAAAAAGGAAGAAACAATCATGCTATAGAATTGAAAGTCTGTATGCGAAAGAATTAGTTGATTCCTCATTCTCTCCTAATACTACTAATCTTTAGTATAACCATAGTAACAATTTTTTTTTCTTCAGTTGAAAGGAGGAGAAGGTTTAACATCAATGATCGAATTAAGGAGCTGGGCACCATGATCCCCAAAACCAATGACCTGTAAGTTTTTGTTCATTTAAACACATAAACACAATTATAATTGAATTCTGGTCAGATTGTAGGACACTTCTTCAAATTGCTTGAAGACTTTCATTGATAAACACTTGACACATGTGGAACCTCTTGTGTTCAGGGATGTGCGCTGGAATAAAGGCACTATTCTGAGGGCCTCTGTGGAATATATTAAACGCATGCAGAAGGACATCCATAGAACCAGAGAGGTGGAGAACAACTTCAGGAGGATGGAGATGGCCAACAAACAGCTGTGGCTCCGCATTCAGGTAAGCATTCATGCAGCACTTAAAAATAAAACCTAAAGCATCTGCTAGGAGTAATAGTCTTTTACAACATGGAACACAATTGACCTAGCAACAAGATGAACATTTAACATGTCTTTAGTGTAAAGTTGTTTCTCATCCAGGTCTTTGAGTCACTTATCAGTTCCTTGATCTTCCTATTCTGTTTTTTAGAAATGTTTCTTGAGCATTATTAGGGATGCACAATATTAAAATGCAGACCAATACTGTTAAGCCATTCATTACTTTTACTGTTATGGCCAATGAAAATAAAACACTAAAAATAAAATCAATCATTTTAAACAATACAAATGAATTTAGGCATCATAAAATGATAGAGTATGAAAAAATGGATATTTATTTTTAGATTTGCTAAAGAGTACATTTACCAGTGTTATTAAATTATTAGTGATTTGCAAGATGAACTTTAAATGAGTGTTAAATAACAGCACAAGTAATCTAAATGTAAAAACAGGGAAATTGGCCATGAAAAGATAAATATAAAATATAGAACAGGATTAATATAGTTAACTAAAACCATAAAAAGCATCTTTGTTATTTTAACTAATAACTGAAATAAAATACTTATTTTATTTCAGCTAGATGCATTTAGTTTAACCTAATGTACTAAAATAACTAAAACTAAAACTGAAATTTATAATAAAATAATAATAATAATAAAAACTATATAGATAAAATAAAGAAATTAAACCTTAAAAAAATTAAACGAAAATGGAAAATATAAAATAAAAACTGATTCAAACTATTAATAAAACTGTGAAATTATCTTAATTATACTAAATTAACTGACATAGAACAATATCAATAAATAAAAAAATCTTTATTCAAAAATACATAAAAATGAGAACTGATATTTTGAGAGATGGTAAACTGATCATCTTATTGTGATTGTAATCGTGATCTTATTGTGCTCATTCTTCAGGAGCTTGAGAGGCAGGCCCAGATGCACGGCCTCCCCAGCAGCTCTCCATCCGGTCTTAACAACATTGAGGTTCTAAACCCCTTCGTCAAGCAGGAGAACAGCCCTGAGGAGAACCACCTCTCACATCAGCCCCATCTCCCTCCTAACTACCCCCATCATCAGCAGCACCAGGGTCAGCCGCAGCCCCAGCCCCACACTCAGCTCCACCTGCACCAGCACCTTCATCCCCAGCCCGCGCTGCAGTACCCAGCCGTGGGCAGCTCCCAGCACTTTGACTATGCCCAGTCGCTAGACTTATGCGATGGTGGCATCCCAGGATATCAGGATGGCATGGGGGGCATTGGGGATCTCGTCTCGTTGGGCGGAGGTGTCGCGCCAATGGGAAAGAAGAGTGAGCTGGACTTCTTGCTGATGGAAGAGGCCCTGTCACCGCTAGGAGGAGACCCACTGCTGTCTGCCATGTCCCCTGAGGCTTCTGTGGACAGCAGCCGCCGTAGCAGCTTCAGCATTGAGGACTCAGACATACTGTGACCTGGACATCCTTAGGTGTCGCTGCACAACGTGCATATGATGCGACGTACACACACACACACACAGATGTTGCATTTAGTCTGGCACACTGTTAACAGGGAAAGGTACGATAATGATGCACCCTGAAATGAAAGTTTAGCTACTTTTTTAAAAATCTTTAAAGTCTGACATGCGAAACAAGAAACATGGCTTTAGTGAAGTCATGCAACAATTTTTGTACCACAACTGCCACGGATAAAATATGCATATATTCATAAATGCAATACAGACTAACTGATCAAACAGAACTGAGATGCTTGAATTCTAGCACTGAGAATTGGCCCATATTGATTGTTTTGTACAAACATATGTCCTCAGACACATACAGGTTGCCATAAAGGGATAGTTCACCCAAAAATTAACATTTTCTCAATTTTCTCACCCTCATGTTGTTCCAAACCTATATGAATTTGTTGAACACAAAAGAAAATATTTTGAAGAATGTTGGTAACCAAACAGTTGCTGGTAGCCATTGACTTCCATACTAGTATGGAAAAAATAATATGGAAGTCAATGGCTACCAGCAACTGCTTGGTTACCAGCATTCTTCATAATATCTTATTTTGTTTAGAATAACATGAGAGTGAGTAATGATGACAAAATTTTCATTTTTGGGTGAACTATCCCTTTAAAGGCAGTGAAAAATGTTGAGTGAACTTTTACACTTCGAACCACTTTTACAGTCCAAACCACACTCTCACATTCTCTATCTGTAGAATTATATTTGTTCTGCTTTAACATACGTCAGCCATTTCCCACATGTGAGACTGTCACACACACTTAATGTCCTCTAAATCCAGACAGAAGTGATTATTGTAGGATTTGTTTTTTTTTTTCACTTGAAATAAAATGCCACATCTGAGCTCTTAAACATGACGCCTGCTGTATCAGAGCAATATGCAAAGGCAGCTTATCCTTAGACAGCTTATCAAAAAGCAGGAAAGAAAGGGTTCCCACAGCCATGGAAAACATGGCAATATCAAGAAATTGTGTTATCCACTAATCACATTGAAAACAAAAAGTTCAGGTCAAGAAGTATGGGAACTCTGAAAGTGCCCCGTAATGTTCATGAAAAAAATTACAAGAAAAAAAAAAAACATGTTTTCAGCATGTCTTTTCATTGATCAGTCTAGGTCATACTCAGGTGTGACTCTCCACCAACATGAAGAAACTTAGAAAGAAAAGAAAGCTGCCATATTGCCTTTTAGCGTTAGCTTTACACATGGTTTTTATGTAGCTGCTGTTGTCATTGTTGAAGACGAAACATTGATGCCAGGCTTCTGTTTGTTTAACAGGCCAGACCAGGTGCTAGTGTGACAGACAGTACATTTAGTGGACGGTGCAGCAGACTTCAGTATAAATGAACTTGTTAGTTGCCACACACTCCAACTAAGGTGCCTTAAAGCCAAGGCCAGATTCTTCAAGAATCACACGCTCAAATGCTCGAGTTGGCACTCCGTAAAATAAAGCTGACAGCTGTGAGCCCCGTTTGCCAAACTGAAGTTCATACAGCCCAAGGTGCCTTTCAGGAAACCTGGATCAACATGAAGTTTGATCCAGCTTTTGAGCTGTACCGTGAAGGAGGTTGAATATATAGAAAAGATACACGTATTACTATAGGTTTTGTATTTTTTTCTTCCCAAAGCACTGGAAAAAACAATTGTAATTTTATTGATATTATAAAGATTTCATGAAGCGAGTTTAATTTCAAATGTCTTATGCCACTAAGCCACTTAAATGTATTTTATCTTTTCTTTTTTTTCCCTAAAAACTATTTTTACTATATCACTGCCAAGCCATTGATATATATATATATATATATATATATATATATTTCTGCCATTCTATTATACAAATGGCAAATATTATATTTTTTGGGGGGGTACAAAATTGTTAAAACACATTAGGCTTTATGAAATTAAAAGAACATATGTAATGTTTTTATATTGATTTTATTCCTTTTTTAAGAAAAAGACATTTGAGGAAAAGTGATACTGTTGAGTAATGATTCATTGTCTTCATTTAATTTTAATTAAACGTTGAGAATGTGAATTTTATGTGTTGTACAGTTAAATCAAGGTGGCTTGTAAATTGCCTGTGTTGAACATGAGCTTTAATAGAACATAAGCGCTGCATGATGCACCTCCAGTGTCTTATTGCCTAACCACCTTTCCCTGTTTTACTGCTTTATTGTTTTAAAGGTATGGTTCATAGGTGCTGAAATGGCACCATTTAAACCTCATGAATTAGTTTTGAAAATACAGGAGACACCACAGGTGTATTTTATGCATTATTATTATCACAGGTGTATGACTAACTGCCTGGATGTTGCACAGAATTCAGCCAAGTTAAAACCATCCGTCAACTCTAGTTGAGACTTGGTTACTCTATGCAAATCTTTGACTTGGTTAGCTAGAAGAGGCGTAGCGTAGCAAAATAAGCAAAGGCATTTTAGATAGCATTATGGCAAGGGGCTTCTAATTTTGCTTGTGTGACATTTGTTGTTTTGTTTTTAGCCATGCACCAGGAATGAGAAGGTTTGACATTTAAGAATGAAGATAAATCACTTGAAGTAAAGAGTATGCTTTGGTAAAATATCTTGATAATTAAAAAAAGAAAGAAAGAAAGAAAAGAAAAAACACTGGCATTTCATTTTACAGTGTGCTGAAAGACAATACAAGAAGAATGTGTCTCAAGTTTTTTCCAAAACCCTCTGAAGGCCTTGAGAATGTTTCAGTACCGTGGATGTGTCATGTTTATGGGATTTGCTCTTTCATAAATCTCTGGAAGTAAATGACACCTCACATTAAATGTATTTTAGTTGACTGTATTTTGTCTGGCTTGTGTGTTTTGTGCACTTATAATGGGTCTTTATGGACAGGGTGTGAATGTTTCTCTACGGTGCCATGAGAGGGAGCTCTACACCAGCATACTGAATTAAAACACAGGAAAATTACTTTAACCACGTTAGGAACGGAATACTAGTTTAATGCTGACTTAATTTGGAGCAGTACAGATTGTATACTGTATACTAATAAAATAGTATGTTAAATAGAATGCATTATGATAAAAAAATTCAAATGATACGGTGTCACATGTTCTCATTACTTTGCATGTTGATACATTATCACATGATCTCATCACATTGCATATTTTACCCACTTTGTAAATGGTCATTTTATGTTAAGTGTTATGAATAAAGTAAATGGTCATTTTATTTTAATTACTTTAAATATACAGATTATTTCCTATTCAATTTTATGTTGTAACTTCAGGCAGTTTAATCCAATTATTTATGTTCCATGATTGTGTTCTTGCTGTAGCCTATACTGATTTAGCAAATGGAGTAGATAAGTGTTATTTTTATTTTATTTAGTTGTATTAGTTGTGGTTTAGTTAACAATAACAACACTGCTAGGCATTCGGAATGTTATCAGCTTACATTAGTATGCACATTTTTATTTATTTTTATTTTTTAAATTGAAAGCATCCATATGTGGGTCATTAAAAAATCTCTGCTAAGAGGAAAAAAAATGGAGGAAGAAATAAAAATATACTCTAGGAAATACTTTTGAGGTTTTACACAAAATTAACTATCAGCGTAAAATATTAGAGGAAATTATTTTTCATAAGCTGACCTCTTCGTTTTGTGCCTTAATATTACCCACCCACTTCCTTATATTATATATGATTTCTTATTATATCAACAGCAGCTTGATGTCTTAAGCACCATACTTATTTGGATTGGCACAAATTATTAAATTTTTAGGGGTATAAAATGATTTTATGTGAACATGGACTCATTACTTAATTCAAGCATCAATCTGGACTAATCTGCCATAACCACTTAATTTTCCCATACACTCATGATTCAAGAGGTTATCTTCAGTGGGAAGTATGACTAAAGAAGTCACACACACAAAATAAAATAAAAATAAGAATTATAATAATAAAAGAATCAGGCTGTATCCTCTAGGGGGCACCAGAGAACCGTGAAACTCCCTTAGTCCAACCTCATTTATTTCCTGTAACAATTACAGAAACAGCACTGCAATGCAATTAACCTATTTTTAAATACCTTTTTATTAGGGCAGTTTATCCCAGATAAAGAGAGGCTTAAAATAGGACGAGGTGAGGAATAATTAGCTTGCCGACATCTTGCCACCTCACGCATATGAAACGCTCTGGCCAAGAACTGCGTTGCTTCATTAAAATAAGTGAACTGTAAACGGAGACTGAGAAGAACTGGAGAATTAATCTGCTCTTAATGCATGGCGTCAATTAAACTGACCTCTTGATATATAATCTAAAGAAAACAAACAAGAATTCAACACGTATCAAAGATAAACATGACTCAGAGCTTATGAGAAAACATAATCACATCCAATTATCACTTGGCTATACAGCGGTGCAGGCCTTGATCTAGACAGAAATTAGCAAGCTAATTGAATACAAATACACTGTATTCACAGTCTAAATGACTTGTCTAATGCATTCATAGCTTATTATTATTAATTTGCGTTCTTTATTATATATTACATTTTAAATTATATATTAAATATTGTATTCAATATTACCAAATATACATATATATATATTTTTTAAAGAACATTAATCAAAAAGATGTTTTAATAACATTAAAGGTGGAGATGGTTTGTAAAATATTGAAGATCAGCTGTTTATCCCTGTAAAACCTAAAATAAAAATATGAAAAATGTCAAATGAAAAAAGTAATAATAAAAATAAAAATAAAAATAATACATTTGGAATAGTTTACCAAACTGAATATATATAAAAAATGTGTTTTATGTTTTATTTCATATTTGATATGTCAGGCTTTATGGCTCATATAGTGTAATATAGTGAGAATATGGAGCTCACACTCAAAAAGAAGAAGAAAAAAAAAAACTTGGTTTTATTCAGAGGCCCAAACTGAGCAGTCGTGGCCTAATGGTTAGAGAGTCGGACTTGTAACCCGAAAGTTGCGGGTTCGAGTCTCAGTACCAGCAGAGATTGTAGGTGGGGATAGTGAATGACCAGTGCTCTCTTCCAACTCAATACCATGACCTACTTGATTTCAAGTCTAAAATATGATGTTGTACGCTTTATAGACTTAAAGGGGTAGTTCACCCAAAAATGAAAGTTTTGTCTTTAATAACTCTCATGTCGTTCCAAACCCCTAAGGTCTTTGTTCATCTTCGGAACACAAATGAAGATATTTTTGATGAAATCCGAGAGCTTTCTGACCCTCCATAGACAGCAAGATAACTACCACATTCAAGGCACAGAAACGTAGTAAGAACATTGTTAAAATAGTCCATGTGACGTCAGTGGTTCAACCATGGTTCAAAAGATGTATGTATGTGGACAGGTATGAAAGTATGGTATTAGAGGAAGCGCAGAGTTATTTTAGGTATATTAATATGAATATTGGCAGAGATGCTACTCATTCTATGCATCTGGTATGGTGCTGGAGGTGCAATCAGAGGAGCTGCACATGCAGCGCTGATTGGGTTTCTGGCTCTATTGTGGCTGGGAAGGAGGAGGAACTTGTGCCTTATGTTGTTGGGTGTACCCTGTCTTGTTGTGTACAATTTGCAATAAAAAAAAAAGAAAAAAAGGAGGAACTCTAATAAGGAAGTGTTTCTGATCCAAGTTACCAGCAAATGGCAGTAATGCACTGATAAGTGCGGTATGCCAATAAAAAGAAAGAAGAAGAAGAAGAAGAACTTGGGGGAGAAGAATCATTAAATAAAGTCGTTATTTCGTTTTTTGAGCACAAAAAAGTATAAAATTACGGTTGAACCACTGATGTGACATGGACTATTTTGTCGATGTTCTTGGTACCTTTCTGGGCCTTGAACGTGGTAGTTACCTTGCTGTCTATGGAGTGTCAGAAAACTCTCGGATTTCATCAAAAATATCTTAATTTGTGTTCCGAAGATGAACGAAGGTCTTATGGGTTTGGAACGACATGAGGGTGAGTAATTAATGACAGATTTTTCATTCTGGGGTGAGCTATCCCTTTAAGTAATGTGAATCTAGAGATGAGAATAAAAACTTGTGGCATACCTCAGCAATCTTGCGATTTGTCCAGATTCCTGTGGAGTGTGGTCTACAATGCATTGTACTGAATGTGGCCCATTGTACTGAATGTGGAGCTTGTGTGCAGTTTTCTACTCACTAAAATACGGTCTGGATATCCAACAGTGAAAGTGTGGTCTATTTTTCATCTGTCAAAGTAAAAGGTGTTGGAGATTGTATCTTTAAAATTGTGGTATTTGCCCCTGCCGTGCACATGAACGCACGTATAAGTTCACACACTCATTCCTCGAGCCGCCATCTGCATCAGATTGGACACTGGCATGAAGAAAGTGCCGTCTGGTGTGGACTGTTGGTGGTCTGCCTTCTCTCAAGTCCTGCCCCATGATTATTCACCTTCCTTCAGACTCTGAGTGCTGAAGATGCACATCTGAGTTAAACAGCCCTTCCCGGGCTTAAATCGAGACAAATCGGCTTATTCAGATTCAAACGTCCATGTGTCTTTAAGCTTCCTCAAGCTCCAGCCCTGGCGAACGCCATTCTCTGCCTGTTCTTTATGATGTTAATGGACTTCCATATCTAATAAATCCCTGTAGATTTGAAGTATGGAGATGTTATGGCTCGCTTGTTAGAATCCCCCTTCCGACCCCCCTCAACACACATACACCTTTATTCCTTCATTCATCCCTCGACTCATTTTCCTCCCCCTGCTCCTCGTCGTCAAAACACATGTGAAAATGCCTGACCAGCACATACTTCCTGGGGGTTCCTGGCAAAAAACCTTGTAGGTGTGAGGAAGAGAAAAATCTAACTTGAAAACATAAATTAGGGTGCAGGAGGGTTTGTGTTAAGCCACAAGTTTTTAGCACCGCTGAAGCATGTCTGCCCTGGAGTGGCCTGGGTGGGTTGTGAATTTCCTGCCTGCTCTGGTGCTTGGCAGAAAAGCCTCTTTTGATGCTCTGGAAGAGCTTTCGGATGGTATGCTGAAGTGGGCTTGAGGAGAATAACACGTATGTATGTAAACACGCAAAAAGGAAAATAATCAAACTGGTCATTTTATTGCCCCAAAAAAGTAACAAGGGAATCCATTCATGGCAGGGAATGTGCCGCTGAGTTGTACCAAAGTCCCTTTTAAGTAGGGCTGCATGATAAATCGACGAGCTGCGCAAAACCACGTTCATATTCGCGCGATTTTTTGCGCAGCTCGTCAGTGAACAATGGCTCTGTGTAGTTAATGCTGCTCAATGTGAAAGCACGGACGTGTAGAGATTTACCGCTGATTACAGAACCAGCTTTCTGACAAGATGCGCGTTAAATATCGCATGCGATTTATCATGCAGCCCTACTTTAAAGGCAAGTCATTTCATTCGGCGGCCATCTTTGAAACGCCTCTCGGGCATGCAAGTGCAGCCCCTATCTCTTTGAATGGGGAAACATCAAATTCTCCAAAACTGTTCGCTACGCTTACAATTAAATTTCATATTTAAAATCACCAATGAAATCTGGCAACAACTGTCTCATAAATGTTGTTTCTTTTGCTCAAATAGCATTAAAAAAGTTTATTTTTCAGGCTAGATCAGCCAGTGCACATGCTCAATCCTAAGCGCACATCTCCAGAATACTAGCGGCAGCTGCAGTGACGCGATGACTCATACCGATTATCGATTGGCTCTTTTATTCAGAAGGCGGGGCTTCCTTCGACAGAGCGCCCATATTGAGCGTTGCATTTTTGCCCATTCAAAACTATATGAGTGACATGTCTTGGGTATTATTGATTTATTTGCCCACATATTTATTTTATTTAAATTTTAGCATTCCATGATCACATAGGCCTTTTTATTTATTTATTCCATGTCCACATATTTATTTTATTCAAATTTCAGTATTCCATGACCACAAAGTCCTATTAATTCATTCATTCATTCATTCATTTATCTCTCCAAACTGCTACCCCTTGTTGTTTTGCTGCTTTAAAGTTTCTTTATTTGACTCTTTCCTCCATCAGATGGCCCCTCCTTTGTAATTGATTTTAGTGAGAATTTTCTCAGGAGGACTTCAGTAGTTTAAAATTCAATATTGTGAATGCCGTGTTAAAGTGTAATATGCAGGTAAATGTAAAATGTATTTATTCATTCCTTCCTTCCATGCCCACATATTTATTTAATTTAAATTTTAGCATGATCACATAGGCCTTTTTGTTTGTTTATTTATTTATTACTTGCCCACATATTTATTTTATTTACATTTTAGTATTTTATGACCACATTGACCTATTAATTAATTAATTCGTTTATTTATTTATTTATCTCTCCAAACTGCTACCCCTTTGTTGTTTTGCTGCTTTAAAACCTGTAAAGTTTCTGTCAAATAAAGACATCTTTCCTCCATCAGATGGCCTCTCCTTGTCCTCTTTCTTTCTTTTTCCACCTTGACCTGTTCTTTCAATGGCTTCTCTTGAACCCTGTCTATCCACAGTAGAGGAGTGTATCATCAGGGTTTAAACCCAGAGAGCAGAGGGCAAAAATCTGCTGATTGAGGTAATTTAGCCCCATGATGCATGGGCACTGGACGCCGCACTGTCTTTTAATAGGCATGTGTCAAAATTAGTAAGGAGGAGGGGGTTGGAGGCTGTAAAATCTGACAGATTGGGATAAATTTATTACATTTTGTTCACAAGACAGTAAAAAAACTTTTATGAACACAAAGTGACATTGTGAAGTTCGTAAAGGTTTATGCACACTGCCTTGTTTTAAAACTTCTGATACTGCTTATTGATCCTACACTTATACATTACCACACCATTCATCAGGGTCTTTTTTATGATCTTGTCTTGAGAAATTGACAGCTCATTTTCTCCGCTGTGACACAAAGTGCCGAACGTGTGGATTCGGAACAAAATTGAAGGTTGTGCATTCTTTATGGTGCGATGATCAATTGTAACCTCTGCCTGTCTGCACTGGCCTATTTTAATGAGGGAGCCGAGACCAAACTCTGTGTCCTAAGAGAAGAGCCTCAAAAAGAGAATAATAAAGTTGGACAATCGACACATGGAGGATTGTGTCAGAGAAGTAAATGGGGGCTCTTTTTTCCTCCTCGAAAGGTCAATTATGTTCGGTGACAGCTTCCTCTCAGGTAGTTACCCTGTCATCTTTCTCTCTTCCCTCACTGCAGACTCCACTACATATTTAATTCTTTTTCCTGACTTATTTCAATCCACCATCAGACAGAGGCCCAAATTGGCAGGGGTGAGAAAAGAAGGTGAATAATTCTCTTCTGCATTAACATGGTTGGGAGACGGATTGCCCTTTCGCGTCTGGAGAACGTGAGTCGAGGCCAATGGAGCAGAGGTGAGAGAAGGTAGGAAAATGACATTGTTCAGCCTTGAGAATGCCGTCGCTCTTTAATCCGGCACAGATCGCAATTCTCCCTCGCGACACTGCCTGCGACCTGCCGATGTCTCACAAGGTTCTTTCTTCTTTTCATATAGGCTTAATTAAGTAAGCTGTGCTTGAAAATCAGGAAATAAGAGGTCAATTTACAACTTATAGATTGGAGAGATCAAATCAACTCGCTAGCAATTAACAAGGGAATGAGTGAGAATAAAAGATGGGATACTGCTACCGAGGGCCTCTTTAAGTACTAGTGCCGTAAAGGATTAGTCAGAAGGTCATCTGAAACCACCGAATGACCTTGAAGATTAGACCCCCACGCAGACTCCACTCTGTCCCAGTGTAACCAATCTAGGCCGCCCCAAGGATGGATCTGAGTTTCCTTTGAGGCCCACAGCAGCTCCGGCTGGGGCTCTTCTGCTCTGTGAGCTCCCGCACTGATCAACCTCTGTGTCATTGTATCGTTTACAGGAGGAGGGCTGAAAGTTTTTAAAGTGCATACATAATGAAAGGACTTTTCCTGCTTCAAATCGAGTTTTTGAAAATCAGCGAACACTTCAGTTAAACAGACAAATCCCTGATCTCAACCCAACTGAGAGTCTGTGCCATAATTTGAAACCTGCACAAGTGTCATGTGACTAACCTGTGCCAAATCTATCTGGAAGAACGGGCCAGATATCAAACCTGAACAGTGTCAGATGCTGGTACTTGTCCGTCCCAACAGATTTGTGGCTGTCATTGCAGCAAATACTGGCTCTAATATGAATAGAGAATAAAATTCATATTTTTTTGACCAGAATATTTCCTAACGTGATTTTTTTTTAAGATGCAAAATGTGCTTGAGTGATTTAAATGAAAAAAAATATTATTTGTATAAAATTCCAAATATAAGTTTCAAATAAAAATACATCAGATCCAAAAGTCTAAGACAAATATTGAAAATGCTTTTATTTTCTCTAATTAAATACAAATCTTTACTAATTATTTATTTGGCATACCATTTAGGGAAAAAAAAGATGAATCCCAAAATTTTTTAAATTTGGCATACCGTTTAGAAAAAAAATTTAAAGTCTGAATTTAAAAATATATATTAATTTTGAACCAAGCAAATTGTTTTTTTATTTATATTTGATAATTTATTTTTTTAAAAAGTAATACATTTTTTTACAGTCTAGTGTGCGTGACTTTGTTTGTCTGTGCATCTGTTTGCATGCTCATTTGTTTAAATGTTACATGATAAATGCTTGTGTATACTCCAATGAGCCTCCAGCTGTGTTTTCCTGGGCCCCTCTCTGGTTGAATGATTCGCCAAACTAAATAAACCAGCGCAGAGCCTGATTAAGACCCATATTCCTCCCTGCTGGCCTTGCTAACAAATCTCCTCACCTGGACAACAATATGCAGATGAGAAACTAACACCACCATCCAGCAAGCAGAATACACTGCAGAAACCAGCACTCAGAGAGCCAACAGGGGGAAGCAGTAGTCCACACTTCACCATGTCTTCAGGGTCAGTAAATGATGTCTGAGGG
Source organism: Sinocyclocheilus rhinocerous (assembly GCF_001515625.1). Taxonomy (NCBI): domain Eukaryota; kingdom Metazoa; phylum Chordata; class Actinopteri; order Cypriniformes; family Cyprinidae; genus Sinocyclocheilus; species Sinocyclocheilus rhinocerous. The sequence continues at coordinate 732,883 of NW_015629561.1, forward strand.
CAGACTGCTGCCTGATAGCAAAGATTGTGTTCTGTATGTTGCAACTGTATTATTAGATGTTTTGTGGGTGTTTGTAGAAATAAACACACTTAACTGTTGGGTTCTGTTGAGGCTGACTTAATTTTCTGTATGTTTGGGGTCCCAGAGACCCCGATTCTGTAATGTAAATCAAAATGAATGTATTATTTTCACTTCAGATATTCACAGAAGGCAGTAACAGGGTCTCTTAGACACCAAACTTAAGTAATACAACATTTTTCATGAAATATTGTCATTTGAAGCTTATCAAGTTGAAATATATAGAAATAAATATAAAACTCAATCAAGCATATGCAAAACATGATTAACTCTGTAGTTGGATTGATAGAAGAGCAGAAAGAAAAAAAGAGAGTGCTTATATTTATTTAATTGCTGCTTAACCCCAAGTACTGCATGAAGACTGCATGAAAAATATCACGCAATAATGTCTCTGCCAACTACAACACCAACACACAAAATGTCTTTCACAGTAATACTGTTGCAAAAGTCTTGTGCAATAATCACTGTTTACACTACTTGATATGCCATAATAAGATGGAACAGAGACACAGCTGTCCAAACTGAACTAAATTCATGAATATCAAACAGCAAGAGAGATATATTATCATGAAACATGTATACATATATACAAATATTAGGGCTGTCAATTAAATGCTAATTCAGCGTGAATAATTTAAAAAATACTCAATTAATTATGACCCTGACCTCATGTTGTAGACCAAAAATCACAAAGGATTGCAAACGAAATGCAGCTACATCGTTAGGCTAGGTGGCTACAACTGACTGTTTATGATTTGAGTCAATGAATCGTTTAATCAACCGATTCATTCAAACACGGATTCATTCAGGATATGGCTATATTCAAAACAGCATATTTTTGCAGTATTGTCTTATATTAATGTCCGTGGAAGGAAGACTGTAAACAAACAAAAAAAACCTTTTTTTATGTAAAACACACACACACACGTACAGCACTTTCTCCAAAATTGTTTAATTATTTAATTATGACAGAGACACAGCAATGCATCATGTTCTAATCTAGATCATCCTGTTTGCAGTGTGTTCCAGGGGATTAAAATGTACAATATATATTTCAGACCTAGTGGAGTAATAGTAAATACAGTAGGCCTAAGTAATTGTAAATAAAGTTGCATAAGCTCATTAGTGTCATATCCATATAAATCATTATTACGGTTTCTATGGCTAGGACCTGCAGTTCCTAAAAGGATTTAAGTTTACTACTAGACTAAAAACAGTTACAGTTAGCAGGTGCACAAGACAGCGCTACGTCCCACTTCAAAACACACAATATTTTTACACTTTTGTGATTAATTACCTGTCAGGGTCTTTGGGAAAACGATGAAAGGCAAGCTTTTCACTGTCACACTGATAGTTTTTGCAGTGGATTGCCCAACATTGCGTTCTTTTATTCCACTTTGACTTCTCTTTCGTTGTTATTCTGTCTGTTTCTGTGTATCTGTGCTGTTGTCCAGTTGGAATTTTCACTCCAAAATGGCGGCCGCGCTACCGAAGCGCCACCTAGTGGCTGTTCCCCAAAAAGCATCAGAGTTTCGCCTCTTGGTCTTCTATACTCTTTGGGAATAAATGAGAAGTGCAGTAAGCTGAACTCCACCTGTCGCAAAAAGTCAGTGACTTCTCTTATAAAACGCCATTTCTGGGGGGTAAACTAACTATTGAAAATAGTTCAATCCAAAAGTATTGTTTAGTGTAATAAAACATGTTGAAGTGGGTTTTCCCTATTCCCCTGCCCTCCTCTGGCGTTTATCAAAGCAAAAACGTGTTCTGTGTGAATGGCCTCTTGCTCGTGTGATGTTGCTCAAATATATATTTTTAAAGCCACTTTTTGTAATACCTCAATTCAATGCTTTGCTGGCCTTCCGCGATAAAGTAATGTGATTTCATATATCCTTCTTTAGAATGAACACTCTTAGAGGTCAATTCACCATTCAGCCTTGATACTAACACTGGAATCTGAAGTTGGCCCTACGGTTATAAATCTCACTCATTTGAGTAACAATCCTTGAAGAAAATTAAGAATAATACAGTCGCCTACATAATCCCTTTCTTATTTCAGCCGATTTAAAGTCTGCCATTGCTGGGATCCCACTTAAACCCCCTCTCTCTTTGCTGAGGAGCCGAGAACCCAAACCTCCAGAACTTCAGTCAGAGGCAGTGTGTACTGAAAGTGTTGGTTCGGATCCAGTCTTCCTCTGAGATATGTGGCGACTTAAAAGTTGGATTCCATTTTCACTTTCCTGGTAATAAGAAAAGTTTCTTCTTTCTTCTACCGCTCGCAGGAGATAAAGCCCTGAAATGACTTTGTGGCGGAGAGATCTTAACACCACATAAGGCACCAAGAAGCTCTTCTCAACTATTATTACAGCTCTTGAAAAAAGAAAGGAGGAGATATGGAGAGAGAGTGAGGAAGGGAAGCAAGTTAGTCGGTAAATGCAATGGAACCTGGTTACAATTAGATGGCGATTTCCAAAAAGGTCAATGAATTCAGATAATATCCTTAGAGGGAGGAAATTTAATACCCTTTTTTGCTGAATTAATTAATTGTAATATTAGGCTCACTCATGGGGGCTTTTTCTTAAGTGATTAAGACTCTTTAAAAGAGTCCTCAGCCCTCATGGGTGTTGTGCCTTTGAACCCAGGGTGTAGGATATATTTATATAAAATGCATGAGTCTAAAATAATATACATACATGAGATCTTACCTCCATCAGAGAGATGCTACAATTATTCAGATGAATTTATTTTGCTCCATTAACTCTCTTCAGCTTCATCTGGACAAACTTATAGTTATTTTATTCAGTTTTCCCTATCACAATGATTTGGTTTCTTATCAATATGCTCGCTTTGTTTCAAATACTTTTATATTACTTTTATATTATACTTTGTTATTATAGTATAATAACTTTCATCAGGGGTGTCACACACCTATGTTTTTTTTAGGGGGCACCATAATGTTTAGTAACATTTTGGAATGAATTACATGTGACATGCGGACAAAAATGTATATTTATCATGGACATGAATCTTGATTGTTCCCATGAATTAGGAATTTGTTCCTTCATTTATTAATTCATTCCTTCATTTTAGTTAAATCATGGCCAGGTCTTCGCATTAATTCCCCCAACCACCTGTATGCAAAAAATCCACCTCTTAAGTGATCTATTTTTGCTTAAAACTGTGAAATTGACAAATGTGAAAGAATTATATATATAAGTAAAACTCCATTTGGCTCGAAAATATGTCTTTCATTAAGAAAGATAAAATTATTAAGATGATAATAATAATATTATTAAAAATAATAACAAAATAATAATAATTATTACTTTTTATTATTATTAGGGGCCAAGCACCGAAGGTGTTTAGGCACCTCTTGTATCTGTTAGTTTTCTTCTTCTTATTATTAAAGAAATTTGTTGCTACATAATACAATGCAATTATTAACAGATCATACCGGTAATTTAGAAAGGAACAAATTAGTCAATTGTTTTATAGTATGTTATGCATTTTTATATATCTTCCCTACAGAGACACCCAGGAGTACTTTTGTTATTGGTTCTGTGTGAATACTTAAATTCTAGCATTCAGTTGTTAAAGTTTCAAACTCATCACCCATTTCATAATCAAACTTAATATTCTAGACTGTTCTAACCTATGCATTTAGTCCTGTCTGGCACATTCAAAAAATTCAGATACAGCAAAGCATCTCCTTGATGTTGCTTTCATGTTTCCATCCCCCCAACCTACAAACCCCCCATTACTTTCCCCTCTGTTTTCAGGAGTCTGTGTTGTCCCAGGTCCCCTTTTCTGCCAATTGCTTTGCCCCGGGGAGAGCTGCACAAAGACCTGCAACATGACAGCTTCCTTAACCTGCTGCCAACAGTCCCCAATCAATCCCTCATAATGCTTCATGTCCAGCAGGAAAATAACCTCGCTAATTCCCGCTCAGACTGGCAAACACATCAGTCACTCCCTACCCACTGATATGTCAATCAACCGGTCTCTTTTGAAATGCTGCTGGGCTTTTTTACTGCTCTACACCTTTACAAAGTATCATTGTTCGGTTCGAATTCTGTTGGCATCTCATCATGGCTCTTTTTGAGAGCTTGATCTCTCTGTTGGTTGTCAGGTGGGATTTTATTTGTGCTGGGTACAAATAGACTATGAAGGCTATAGAGACATGCCCACCTTTATCATTTAAAGGCCTTGGATGGATCTCAGGTAGCTTATTTATCGGAAACGTTCCCGGATCCAAGGAACCGGAAACCATATTTTGTTGGGCGAAGGATGTTTCTATGACATCGCACACAGTAATTTTTCGGCCCCACTTTATATTAAGTGGCCTTAACTACTATGTACTTCAAAAATTAAGTACAATGTACTTATTGTGTTCAACATCCTCTCGCCAAGTTCAGGGGTTAATGTTTCGGTCTCATAAACTGCTCTCCTTTTAATGAGCATTTGGTGAAAACAGTTGGGAATGTGCTCTTAAATTGGTTGCTTTTCCTTCTCCTCCTCGCACATCCTCTCCTCCCTTTTCCAAATCTGACACATCCGGTTTCTTCCACCGGTACTGATCAAAGTCATATTAAAACGATGCTCGGGGGGGTTTAATGCGGGTGCCTCCAGCTTCGGTTCCTGAATTAATTTCCAGATGAAAATGTTGGTTTAGCACAATCAAGTGATGTTATAAACATCCCTCTATACCTCAGGCATTGTGCTACCATTCTCTGACCTTGCTAAACATTCAGGTGCAATTAATTATTTCAGCGAGATCTAGCGACTACTTCAAACTGATTAGCCTCCCTGGGGGGGTTGGACATGATTGTAAAAACACTTTCTCATCATGAATTTTAATCATCCCAAAATGTATCGATTAATTATTAATTAAGTAACTTTAAGTGATGCCAGGTGGGTATAATTTCAAAAAGAATTGGAAAAATCCTTTTGGGGGTGAAGACTTTAAAGTACAGGCGCTGTGAATTTATGAACCAAGTGTTGGCAGTTTGGTTTCTTTCATGTTCAAAAACATTTTTTTCCTCCCTAAAGTGGGTCTTTGGTCTTGTTTGGACAGAAGAGACTAACTATAGATATATTTTTTTGGCTTGTTTGCACAGAGCGCTAGTTCTTCACTTTTAGATACATTTAAAATTGAGTGCACTGAGATACATGTAAAATTGAGTGCACTCGCTTTAAATGACAGAGTTGTACTATTTAACTGGTACCACTGAGAGCCAATATGTGAATATGGGAACTTGTCTGAAACTAATCTTGTCTGAAATGATTACTTACATTAACCCCAATCCCCCCATAAAATAAAATTAAATACACATGTTATAGCAGCTTTTGCCCCCAATTAGTTGAAGGTGTTCTTAAAATCTACATTTTAACTGTTGAAGATTAAATTTAAAAATAGTCCTCCGTCCTTTTTTAAAAGCAGTGAGCCATGTCTATCTAGTTTTTTTTTCAGTTCATTTTTTAAAATAAACCTATTTTTCTAGTCATTTTTTATTAATTCATATATATATATGACCACTACTGTTAAAAAGTCGGTAGGATTTTTTTAAAGAAGTCATTTATACTCATCAAGGCTGCAGTTATTTGATCAAAGCAGTGAAATTGTGAAATGTTATTACAATTTAAAATAACTGTTTTCGGTTTAGTATATTTTGAAATGTAATTTATTCCTGTGATGACAAAGTTGAATTTACAGCAGCCATTACTCCAGTCTTCATTGTCAATGCTGATTTTGGTGCTGAAGAAACATTTCTTCATATTAACAATGTTGAATGCAGTTGTGCAAATGAACATCTTTGTGGAAACTATGATACGTTTTCCCCCAGGATTCTTAGAAGTCCAATAGAATATAATTTATTTGAAATATGTTGTAACATTATGCTGGTAATGTCTTTACTGTCACTTTTGATCAGTTTTTTTTTCAGTTCATTTTTTAAAATAAACCTATTTTTCTAGTCATTTTTTATTAATTCATATATATATGACCACTACTGTTAAAAAGTCGGTAGGATTTTTTTAAAGAAGTCATTTATACTCATCAAGGCTGCAGTTATTTGATCAAAGCAGTGAAATTGTGAAATGTTATTACAATTTAAAATAACTGTTTTCGGTTTAGTATATTTTGAAATGTAATTTATTCCTGTGATGACAAAGTTGAATTTACAGCAGCCATTACTCCAGTCTTCATTGTCAATGCTGATTTTGGTGCTGAAGAAACATTTCTTCATATTAACAATGTTGAATGCAGTTGTGCAAATGAACATCTTTGTGGAAACTATGATACGTTTTCCCCCAGGATTCTTAGAAGTCCAATAGAATATAATTTATTTGAAATATGTTGTAACATTATGCTGGTAATGTCTTTACTGTCACTTTTGATCAATTTAATGTGTCCTTGCTAATTGAATTTTTACAATAAGCAATTCTATGCCATTTCTATATAAAAACCTGTCCGATTGTTGTGACCTCTAAAACGTTTTTGATTTTCTTTTTTACTCAGTGAAAACGTCAAATGACAAGTTATTGAAATTTCCCTAATTGCATTGTAAATAATAAATAAATAATACGGCCAGGTAAGGCGAGGTAGTTGTACTTCAAAAATCCCCCTAGTTCTGTTCAAATAGATGTATATTAACCTATGCTGCAGGTGAAAACACAGCAAATTACAAATTACCTGCCTGATTATGGCTGACCCCAAATATCCTACAGGCATGAATATTCATTACGAAATATATCCCAGTCTCAAAAAATTATTAATTTCTTCCTTCTCTATCTCCTCGTCTCTTTTCTCATCTGGGTGGACTGTGAATAAGAATGATTAATGAAATTCTCAGACATACAAATTCATCATTCTCAGGGAGCCGGAATGGTAATAAGGATCCAATTAAAGACACAGTAGGAAAAGAGCAGTGGGGGCTTTAGATTCACACTGCACTCCGACTGCAGCGAGGGCAAGTCAGATAAAGAAGCAGAATCACTTAGTTTGACAATATGTCTGTTGAAATGCGTTTTTATGAAACCCAACTATTTATGTTTTAAAGTCTTTGAAAAGAAAAATGGGAGATAACATTACATTAGTCAGTTCTTTTTTACAAGTCCACAGCTGTGCTATGAGCATATGACACCTTCGACCTCCTCCGCTCTGCACCTTTGCCACCCGCTCTGTTGTGTTTACCGAGGCCTAAATCATGTTTCCGGTTGCTCTGCACCCCTGCCTGTCTGCACACCGCTTAATTTCATGTTCGGTTGGATTCTAAGATGGCTCATCCGCCAGCCAAATATTTGTTGTGAGTCGGCGAGGTAATCTGTGGCTGAGTACATACACTTATCTTTGAAGCCGCCACCGGAAAGGAAGGACACTGGAGTCATGGAGGGCAGGAGGTTGTGTGCATGCTGAACCCGGTGATAACAGCATTTGGGTAAATCCTCTGCACTGCCGATACTGCTTCAACCATAAGGCATTAGGGCTGAATTCACTCTTTGAGACCACTTTAAAATGAACCTCAGCGTTTGCAATGGGATGCTGGTACAGTGGTGCTGTGGTAGACAGCTTATATAAACAGATTTCCCCTTCATTGGAACTTCGAACTGCGTCCTCTAGGGGTCGCTATGGGGAATTTCAGCTTAGCAGAAACAGGATATTAGGAATTTTATGCATTGTGTTAATGATGCTCATGATAATAATTTTTATATCACTATACTTAAATTGAATATGTGAATGAACAGAGTAAAAAAAAGGATGCTGAATAAGACAAATCAACATTTGTTCTGTTGCGTGCCTTTTTCTGCCACATACAATAACTTTGCCTGTGCTAATTAACAATTAGCAAAGACTCAGTGGCTAATTGTGTTATTCCTCGTAATTAAGAGGCTAATTACTAGAATGTCAATTTAGATTTAATTACTAAGTGCTTTGGTAATTCCCAGTGAGCATAAGTTACCATTTTCCGACGCTTTTCCCTGTCTGTTCTTTTGACGGGTTTTCCATACCTCGTTCCCTTTGGATAAAAAAGGAGAGAGAGAGGAAATATGTAAATAAAAATAAATGAGAGAGGTGTTTGAGCTTCCCAGATCTGTTATCAAGACTGCAAAGCTTAATGATTAATGAACGTCTTTACCTCTGGGCCTCCAATTAGAGATCATTTTTTTGTGCTAAAAAAAGAGGGGAGAGCCACTAGCATTTTGTCATCTGTTGGAGAAGATTAATCTGTGACGTTTAGTTTCCACTAATACTGCAAACATCCTGTGTAATTCTATGCATGTATATGTGTGAAACCTGTACTTCCAATCTCTCCAATTGACCACTAATGGGTGCTATTGGCTTAAACATGGTCAAGTTCACGTGAAATGAGCAAATTGGCAACAGCCTACAATTCCTCTAGCTCTCCTGTTCCTTACGCATAACGGCTTTGATTTTCATCCTAACTGTCTGACTCCCTCAAACCGCTGCCAAAATACAATAGGACAGGGTATAATATATATAATTACACCCACTTACATTAGCCATTATGCCAGTGAAGCATTCCTTGGAAAATGACACACGACCTGTCAAGACTTCATTCACGCCATTAATAAGCATCATTAGTGTCTAGTTTGAATACCTCTCTTGCACATTGCAGTCATTTCAACATGTCATATATTTTAATTTGAGGCCAAAAATAGCTGTGTGGATATTATGCACTCTCACTGCTAGTCTTTGTGATCTCTAATGGCCAGGAAGTTCAGAGTCTGACCTTGGATTTGCTCTCATTGGAATTAAAAATTCTTGGCCCTCAAGATCTGTCCGCTGAAAATGTGCCAGCGTGTCCTTGTTGTTGTTTATGCGTTCACTCGAACCGATCAAAAAATTATTTGCATCAAACCATTAACTCACTTTTGAAGAATGCCCGTGGGAACTGATACAGTTAGATTGAAGAGAAAAATAAGATTTCATAAATCCTCCCTTGAGCTGGATCTCAATTCTGGTTCTTTCTCTCTCTCTGAATCTCTCCATCCAGCGTCCCTGTCCCCCAGAAGTGGCTTCGCTGTCCCTGATGATGAACTGATGAAAGGAAACATCTCCATGTTGCTGGAGCGCAACTGAACCTCCCACAGGTACTGCTGAAAAATAAAGACAATAACTCATCCTTTGATCTGAGTAAGTCATTAACTTCTCTTCGCCTTGTTTACCGCCGTTGACAAAAGCAGCTTAAGGGGCTAATTAATTGTAAAAGTGCCGCACAATGGTTAATTAGCCGCCGTCTGTTGTCAGTGATGTACCTTGGCGGACTTTTGTCGAGGCCTCTCCATCGTCTTACTTCCCGCGCTCCTCCCCCGGTACATGCTGTGGTTGGGGGTGCCATTTTTCATTTGGGGGCACGAGTGAGGCTGTCTGACATTTTAGCTGCTAAGCCCATGGGAGGTCACCATCAGAGAATCCTCAAGGTCCCCTTTAAAGAACACTGATATGTCATGTACAAGCAGGGCATCTGAGGTTCAGGGGTAAATGGATTCACATATGCAGTAATTGACTGGCAGTAACTGGGTTAGAAGAGCAAATGATAAGTACCATATAAATGTATAGCACAATCAGCCGTGTCCCCACGCTTTGTTCAGATTGGAGTGATAATGAAATGAGAGATAGAAATTATGCTGTTGTGCACTTTGTTTAAAATCCAGACTGTTGTCGTGATGTTCCAATAGTGCATTTTCTATGGATGCATGATGCTTTACAGGGTCTTCAACAGGCCCATTACAGGCCACCAATAATTATTTAATTTCAAAATGATTAAAATATTAAATATCTAATTAAAATTTAAAAGTATATTTCAAAATAAAATAAATGGAATAAATAATACATATATATATATATATATATATATATATAATAGTAATTTACAGATGAAATAATAATAGATAAATAATAATTATGTATTCATTCATGTGTTTGTTATTTTTATTTTTATTTTTAATGTAAACAATTTACTTTTCTCAACCCTAATGCAACACTGTTTCTCATTTTCATATCAAATGTTTCAGCCAATCAAACCAAAAACTAAATAATTTTGTTCTTTATTTATTTATTTATTTGAATTCTGTACTGAATGTAATAAGGAAAGACATTGTGTTCCCAGAATGATCATGAAAATATCCAGTAATATTTCATTAGTGTACTGACATGAATGAGCTGAGGGCGATTATGATTGCTGTAACAATATTATGTTCCTGAGACTGTGTCATACTTGAAAAACATCATGAACCACACTGGTTTCACAATTCTGGGCTCTCTCTCTCACACACACACACACACACACACACACACACACACACACACACACCGTCTATCTATCTATCTATCTATCTATCTATCTATCATCCATCCATCCATCCATCCATCTATCTATTTATCACCTCAAGGTTTTTCCTTTTTCTAGATTCATATTCCATTCTTCTGTCCCTCAGTTAAAGTTCAAAGCAATTTATGTTCCTCATGATTTCAGAAAAGTACAACTAAGAAGAATAAAAAGAACTAATGCAATTTACTTTTTTACATTACATAAAAATATTACAAATTAAAATTAAGATTGCAATTATTTTATTATAATTTTAATAATAACATTACAATTTAACTTACAAATATTTGACAAATTGGTGAATATTTGAAAATTATGTTAATTGCTTTGCAGTGTAAGTATCAATGTATGTAAATACATGAATATGCATGATATTATAAATCAGAATTCAGAATTCAGTTTTACACTGTGTAGCAGGTGGTCCTTGCTTCATCAGTCTGGACCTTGGCCTGCAAAAGGTTGAAGACCCCTGTTTTAACCTTTATTTTGTCTTTGAAAAGCAAAAGTACCTACGTGTGACTGATTTTTGCAGCTAGCTTAAAAAAAAAAACATAAACTAATGCATAAATCGGTATTCAAATTCTGCTGCTGTAATTCTTTTATGTCATCATTTCCTTCTGAAGTCAGGCACAGAGAGGCAGGTACCCATAAGCAGGATAACAAAGAGAAAGGTTGGTGCTTACAAAGTGCATTCTGCTAGGCTCCTTCAACTCTGAATGAGGACCAATTAAGGTATAATGAGACTTATCACCTCTGTGGTCATATGCTCATGAGTCCCAGCATGCCCTTGTCCTGCCCTACAGCACATATTACTGTTTACCGCCCACTGTGGAGATCTCATATCTTTCATGAACCCCCACTAAAGTGCTTTTGTTTGTAGAGGAGCCATCTATAAACAGACATTAGTATGTGTATTTACTAGGTGTACTTAATGAAAGGTGTGTGTGTGTGTGTGTGTGTCCATGTTTTTCCAATGTATTTTTTAAGTTTTTAAACATGTACATACAAAATTGAAAACTAGATTTCTTAAAAAAAAAATGGAAGTCAGTATTGAAACTGTCCGTGAATCAGTCCATTAGACTAGAAGCTTTAACTTGAGAACCTCAAATATGCCTCTTCCTCATAATTAGAAGGAAATAATAAAATATCGTCTCCAAGACAAACACCTCATGACCTTTCAAAGCTACCCTAGAGAAGTGTATTTTCCTCTGCTTTTGAGGGTGGTTGAGACCACAATGAAAGTACACTCATCCTTCTTCTGCTTCTGCAGTCTTGCATGCCATTTATTTAACAAAAAAATAATAATAATAGATAATGTGTATTCAGTTTGATGTGAATTCTGTTTGTTAATTAAAGGTTGCAGAAGGTCACAACAGTTTTAAATATCGCCCAGAGAGTTGCTCTGTTTATCCAGCTGCCATTTTGATGAGAGTTTTAGTGTTTTTCACAGGCATATCTTGAATGAGACCGGACAAAGTAGGTTTTTATGAGTCATCTTTGATGGTTGAGTTGTTTGAAAGGCAACATTTATATTACAGCTACTTGGTATGTAATTTAAAAAAATAATAATTCAGAGCAAACAACAGAAAACTTGGCTTAGGACAGCAGATAATTAATGGTATGCTTTGCTGTTACTCAATAGCTCCAATCTTTTGTTGAAATAAATATATTTATTGTTAAGCCCTTTGCCTTAACTGTCATGTTTACAGTGGAAAAAAACACGTGTATTTACATTTATATTCAAACTTTCCTACAGGGCTTGTCATTTTTTATTGTTTATTTGTCATTATTGTTTATATAGTCGTGGTCAGAATTATTGGCACCCTTGGTAAATATGATCAAAGAAGTTAACTTTGCAAGCAACCACCTGAAAAACTAGCATTAACCAGTGGTGTTTTGTGGAAGTATTGCATGTAAAGCAGAAGTCAGGATATGAGGAGCATTCATATTGAACTCCAAGGTCAAGGAGCTGCTGCTGATTATCTGAAATTAATCAAAGCCCTGAGGGCAGCCTGCTGTAAATAGACTCATGATCACATCAGGGATTTTCACCGCGTGAAGCTGACTGCCCCGCGTCATTTTCATATTCCGTTTTGGATATTACGATCTGACAGGATCTTGATAATAAGGGTGCGAGCGAGTCACATGTCTGCCTCACGACTGAAAATAAAATTGATGTCATCATCTTCTTTTAAAGCTTGAATCATTTATGTAATTGAAAGAAATGCTACAGTAGGCGCCACACACCATGTCTTTTGATTCAACACATATATGACCATTCAGACTGTGTGTATTTGTGTGTGTGTGTGTGTGTGTGCAGGGTTGCAGGAGTTAAACTGAGTGGATAAGAGGGGTCCTCCACGTCGTCTCCACACTGGGGGGCCTGACGCACCCACCACACGCTTCCCATCTCCTTCAGCTCTCCTCTAGTGCTGCCGTGATTGGCAGAGATGTTAAGTGCCATTTGACATCTGAGAGGGTGTAAATTTGTGTGAGTGGGCAGTAATGAATTGGAGACGTCTACGCAATTAAAATCACTGTTAATTTCTCCAGGGAGATGGAGGCCCCCTCTGAGCCCATGAATCAGAGGACAGGAGGAGGGATGGAAAGAGTGAAGGATGAGTCACTGGCTTTCCTGAAAGGAGAGGAACGAGGGCCCCCACTGCACCTCTCCCGTCGTCGGCCGTTAAGCATATTTGATTAAGAACTCGCTTGATTTTTGTTCTGCTTCTCATTTGGTGGAAATTACTGTACTTTGGTTATCATCTGCTTTCGTATATGATTGTAGCACTTGTGATGTTCTAATCAGCATTCACTGACACTGATTGAGATATGCATTGTTTCAGAGGGAAGGAAGGAACCCTGCTCGGTCTCATGCCAGAAACTTCACTTGGTTTCTTTCCTCACAAAAGTTGCAGGAAGATCCTGTCACTCTGGTTTCCCGGCAGATGATCCGAGAAGTGTCAAACGGAGTAACATTATAAACTGGGAAAGCATTCAGTTCACACAGCGGACGGGTGTTTTCGTTTGCACGCAACACTTTCCACATTTTCTTCGGTTTGTTCTGCTTGATTCGTTCGCGATGACACAACAAACTCGTTTTGCGACGCATTTGGTATTCTTTCAACCTCAATAATGTCACCCAACCGCTGAAATAATTTATGAGTAAATGCAGAAGTGTAATTTCTGTCAGAGTTCAAGCCAATTAATAAAGCCTGTCAAAGTCTTTCCTTCTTTGACCAACAAAGTGTTCTCTGAGGAGTGAGGAGGCCCAAACAGCCTCTCACTGACCTTGGCGAGCCCTGAACGGCCTTGCTGCTGATCAGAGTGTCACCAGACTCGGGCGTTCTCTGACTGCCATGTGTTTAAATGGCCTCCCACTGGCATTCAAATTACAGCCCCTATCTCATCTGCTGAGATCTGGCATTACAGCAAGTCCACCATCTCCCTTCACACACACACACACACACACACACACACACATACACCATCCAAGCACATAATGAGGCAAAGTCATCTCCTTCTGAATCCCCACTGGGTGTACCTGTGAAGTGTAAGGATCTCGCTCTTTTAATTTATTTCCATGATTTGGTGATAATAATAATAATTGTGCTGTAGGTGCTGCATTGAAATTAGCTGACACTTCCTCAGGTGTTATCGCTCAGCCATCGCATCCAAAAGTGCCTCTCCTCTGCTCGCGTGCCTTCACTTCTTCATCACTCACCGTGCGTTGACACAAAGGCTGTCGAAGCAGTTCTTCCTTCATTTTCCTTTCCCTTTTTTCAGCTTATTCAAATCAGCTGTTTGAAAACTAACCTTGTTTGAATTGGGTTTACAATTTACTGATACAGGAAGATACATAATAGGAAGTGGAGCGGGTCTGAATTTGAAATGAATTAAATTTCTGCTTGTATGTATTATAATCACAATGTTACATGATAGCTTACAAGAGTGTCTTTGAGACCGTTTCTAACTAAATAAATTTGATTTTGAAAGGGTGTTTTTGGCAGATTGGCTTCTGCATATTTTTACCGCCAGCCAGGTGCTGTCATGGATAAAGTACCTAGTTTATTGCACATAATAGGATGCAAAGATTGCAAAACATACATGAATTCTATTTGACAGAGAGAAGCAATACCACAAAGACTACCGCCCACCCAGAGATGGCATTTACCCAGCATTCAGATGGCCCATGACGCCCACACCTGGCAAAGATTAATCAGTATGCTAAAGAGGGAGCTAACATGTACATGTGATACATTTTTCCCTCGTTCTTTACTGAATAACTAAGTGAATTTTTAAAAAGAAAGCTAAAACGCCAAATACTTTTCTGAATAAGATTCCGCCCCCCCCAAAAAAAAAGTTTCCAAACGATGTTTTTCTTGCATTATTTAACCATTGTGTAGTGTTGTGCGCCATTTACACTCAGTTTATGTTCAATTTATTTTGTTAACTAGAAAAATACTTTCAGAGATATCAAGAAACACAACTTTTACACAGATATTGTGAATTACTTTGATAATATTATGAATATTCATGTAATTTTACCAACTTTAGCCTTAGCACAGTTGAGAATAAGACAATTTTTGTGTAATTGGAACTGCTAGAAATGTTCATGTTTGACATTTTATTCTAGAACTTCATTATTTTATTATTTTACTTTATTTATTCCTTTTTACATGATTTTATTTTTATTCATATTCCTACAGTTACCATGTTAAGACTTCCATTCATTTTCCTCTAAGTGGTCCTTCTCCCCTTATACTATCTCTGGCTGAATCTTAATTGGTAACAGCAGAAAAAAGTTAAGAGGCAAGAGTGACATGTGGTTAAACATACTTCCTGATGACCATCTCCGTTCAGGTCTCAAGTTTCCCTGTCTAGGGACAAAACTCAAGAGTTTGCAAGTTCACAATGAAACTTCCTCTGTGGCTGCCATGGACTGCCATATGTATCAGCTTGTTTTTCAGGCCAGCTGAGCTCGTAATTATCTGATGGAGCTCATTATGAGCTGTAATTGGAGGTGCCTGTATCCTCTAAGAGAGAAAGAGCAATAAAATAAGCAGAAAACTGTGGGATACTCCAAAGCCCCAGGCCCTTCTTTCTCATACAGCAACCTTACGTCTTACATGAATATGGGCAAACAACCTCTTTGCAATGCAAATGATGTTCACATATATTATCTCGGGCACTCTGATCAATGACCAATTAATGACGTCTCACTCTATTAATATGCATGTGACAGGTTCACTGATGCACATGAGGGGCTTTATTACCTTCACGTAACGTAGAATCATAGCAGGCTGCACAAATTTAAACTACTAAAAATTTAAACTAAATTTAAATTATATAAATAATATATATATATATATATATTCTAAATGATTATTTTATTTATATATTTTTTTTAATTATTTGTATTTATTTTATTATATATTACATTATTCATTTTAATTCATAATAATGATCAGCGTATATGAGCTTGTTTATGTATTACTATAATTCTTTTTTACTTAATCCCCAAATGACATAAATATTTATAAGCCTTGATACTTTTTTTTGAAGTTGCAAGTGAACGTTTGATACAAAGTCCCTATCAAAATGATCAAAGAAAGCACAAAGCGGGAAAAAACTGGCTTAGCTAGCATTGTTTCCCCCATCCCAGTGCACACGTTGAAAACATCAACCAAAAAAAAAAAAAAAAAAAAAAAAGAATTTGAAAAAACAAAAACATTCTGGTCACAACAGAAACTTAAGAGCCTAATTACAGGTGCAAGAGAAGATCATGTTGTAATCAAAACGTTTGCCATTCATCAGTATGAAAAAAAAATTTTGTTTTTAATCTTGCACTTGATTTTTTGGTTGTCTTTTTTAATGTTTGAATGTCTAAAATAAATCATACTCAAATAGGCTAAACAGGAAGTTTTTGCGCTCAAAATAGATCTATGGGGAAATAAGGTTAAGGGAGCATTGTGTACTTTGACCCATAAACCGTTATTTGAGTCTGACTAGAGATGTTTAAAGCGTGGGGGTTTAAGAGGAAGCAGCAGCTCTGTAAAATGAGTATGTGTGCTTTTATTATTATTCTGTAGTACATGGTCTCATTCAGTTCACTTTGATCTCATATGTTGGGTCTTTTACTTCTGATCCAGTTAAGGACAAAACCAAAATTAATAGAAAGAGTAAAGATTGCCTGCCTCCCCTTGTGCCCACCTTGCACGCCATTGTCCATATTTCATCAGTGATCCCATAGAGCTCGGGGCTGCTCTGATTGGCAAGAGGCATATGCTTTATAACAGGTCTCTATGGGGACTTGGAGTGGGCCGAAATACGCCAGCAGAGCTCTGTTTCTGACAGCAGGATGATCGTCTTTAATTTCATGTGCCTTTGCTTCAGTATAGACAACCTGCAAGTGAGCGGCCTTACTGCCTCCTGCCCTCGCTCCATCTCTCATCTGTCCTTCACGTCTGAGCATGAAGGGGATGCCAGTCAGAAAAAAATTTGCTTCGCTGCAAACGAGGGTCACGTCACAGAGGGGGGCAAAGTCCGAAGGTGTGAATGTCTGGGGAGGAAATATGATATTTGCCTGGAGCCGTTCGTGTAGCTGTGTGAATATTCAAATGTACCTTGTTTGGATGAGTGTCATTCAGTGATGTGACTCTCCTTCATGTTGGTCTCTTCAGGGTGGTCGCAAAAATTCACACGCACAACAGTTTTACAGTGTCAGCGAATGCTGAATGAGCATGCTATATCAGGGGATTTAAAAGTTTTAATGCCAAGGAGTTTTTGACTATAAAAACCCTTTTATTCTATGTAATATAACAGAAACAACAATTGTAAGTTAAAGTTAATAACTGTTTCCAAAATAAAATAATTGGATTTATATTTTTGTTGCAATAAATCAAATTGTTCATATATAATTTGTATATATTTTATAACATTTTATAATTTAATATTTTTAGGTACTTCATTTCACTAGTAATTTAAAATGTCTGTTAGTTACTTGTAGTATTTGGTGTTTTAAGAAATCATAGCTGTCAAGCTAAAAAGCAAATATATATGTAAATTATTATTGAGCAAATTATTTTAAACATTTTAAGTGCAGTCCTAAAAAGTACATAAAAAGGTGGCTTTTTGCAGACCCCTGTTTGAAAACCCCTGTGCCACAGAGGACCCCCAGCCCACCCCACCCCCCAGTCGACGGCAGTGGTCTCTTGTCTGTCTGAGAAATAACCATGGACAGAGGACAAATCCCTGTTTGGAATTATGAGTTAATTGTCAAATAGAAGGGTCCCGCAGCGTCCTAAGCCTGAACTGTACTGCTGCATACATTCACAGAAATTATTTAAATGATTACCACCACAAATGACACATTACCTCTTTCAGATATTAATGAGATGCGCTGGAATATCTCTAACAGCTTAATCTGTGAAATTTAAGCCATGAAATGAAATCTGACACCCATGGATTCGTAATAAAATAATGTCTTTTTATCCCAGGCGATGGCCGAGCTTGCGGCTTTGGGTGAGATCTGAGACAGTCTGGAGGAAGTATAGAAAAAGTGCTGGTGTTGACAAGTCGCCACTTCGGTGAGTAGAACGAGACAGCTGAAGAGGATAACTCTCACCATCCTTCACTCAGCCTTGATCAGAATGAGAATGACGATGAGATTTAAATGTGGTCCGACACTGGCATCCTATCAAATGGATCGGTGGACTTGAGACTCAGATGTTAATTGAATCTATTGCTCAGTTAAATGATTTCACTACTGTGTTTTAAATAGGTAGCCTCCAGCTTTGGTAATGTTCTGCTCCACAGCGTGTTGGTAAAAGAGCGCTCATTTAAATCTAGATTGATTTGCATAATGATAATTTTGCATTCTTGCATAATGAAACCCTTTTCCTCGAATTACTCGACGCAACATCTACAGCATTAAATGATCTGCTTTTATCTAAATTGCACTTATACAGGTGGACATGTGAAGAGTTCCATTGACTCATAATGATTCATTTAAAATCAAATAGCATTATTCATGGCAATCTGAATCATTAAAGCAATAAAAAATAAAAAATAATAATAATAAAGCACTTCAATCTGGTAAAGCTCTGGATCTAAAGCATTACTGATAGAATTAGCTTTTCTTTTTCTTTAAAATCATGGCTGTCAAGCCCTAAAAGGACAAAAACGTTAATCAGATAATAAGAGAATAAATAAATTGAACTAAATTGAATGAACTATCCCTTTAATTGTGTATGCTAATTAAACGTAGAAAAAATGCATTTAATGAACTGAAAATAGCATGATGCCATATGTTTTGAAGAAACTGCCCTCTGTAACAGTGAGTTTAACTTTATGAGTGTGTGTGGGAAGGCGGCGAGGGCGGATATTGTGTTCATTCTGGAGCATGTGTGGGGCAGGTTGGTCGTGTCCTGATATGCTTAACAGCCAATTTACAAAGGTCAGGTCCTATGGATCAAACCGATCAGTAAATTGCACCTTCAAACTCGTAAATGAGAAACAATCATCTTGCTAAAGGTCACAGCGCTAGCACTGTGGATTACAATAATAAAGTATAAGCCGCCCTGCTCTTCCACTAATTTACTCTCAAGGAACTCAGGAACATTGGCTAAAGAACGTCTCTTTTCTCCCTCTCTGTCTTTCTCTCGCTCTGCTTCTTTTCTGTTTCTGCAATTCAAATCACAGATGAAAATTCTCCCTTAAGAATGTTCATTATTTTTCACAACCATAAATATTGATTATTTCAATTGTTACATTGTAGATAATTTTACATTCCAAAAGTCTGAGACCACATCCTGGGAAGTCCATGGGATTTTTTTTTTTACATTTATTTTAATTTAAACCTGAAAACAACGTTTTATTATTATAAAAGGTGCAAATTAAATATTTATTTTAGTCATTTGTTGTCAGGTTTAATTACAGTTTTAGGATTTTGAAAGATGCAAAACAAAGAAATGTTATGACAAAATTGAAGAAATATTTATTTTAGCTGTTTATTTTAAGGTTTATATTAATGTTTCAGGATTTTGAAAGATACACAACAGAAAAGTTGTGACAAAATGAAGAAATATTTATTTTGTTTATTTTTCAGGTTTAAAGTTAAGATTTTGAAATATGCAAAGCAGAAAAGTTATGACAAAATTAAGTAACATTTACAGTATTTTATCATTTTTATCATGTTTAAAATATCATTTTAGGATTAAGAACGATCCAAAGTTATGACAAATATTTATTTTTTGTCATATTTAATTTTTATTTAAAGTTTAGACAAAAAAAAAGTTAAATATTTAAAGGGTCCTATTATGCTTTTTCACTTTTTTAATTTTAGTCAGTGTGTAATGTGTATGTTTGGGCATAAAAAAGATCTAGAAAGTTACAAATCTCAAAGTCCACTCCAAAGGGAGATATTTCGTTTTTTAAAAATCCCTTTTCAAGAACTACAACGAACGGCTCGTTTGGACTACAGCGTTGGTTTCCGGGCTTTGTGATATCACAAAGCGGCTCATTAGAAAGAAGAGCTGCTGTGCTGTAGCGTAAAATTGCGTATTTTAATTTTAAAGACGTGGCACGACGCGACTCGACGCTGCGCTTCTCGTCCGGTGTGCGACCGCCTGAAACGCATTTATTCTGTTCTATTTAAGATTTGATGAACTGTACACTTACACCAAAACCAACGAGACAAACTTACTTTGTAAAAGGTTAATTCATTTCAAGGAATGATAGTAGTAAAAAGTTTGAATCCTTTAATGTGAGTTTTAATGAATCATTCAGTTTGTTAATTTCAGGTAGATTGCAGTAAGTTCCTGAGAGCGTACATTTACCGCTGGACTGTGCCAAGTGTCAGATTACTTTTGACACCTCATTAGCAAGTACCCATAAAGACTGGCCATGACATCACCGCACCTGATCAAACTGCCACTCAACTACCAGAACCTTCATTCACACTGGATGTGAGTTTAAGTGTTGAACTAGATGAACTTACTCTTGCTCTGTTTAATAATAATACATGTCGTCATGCGCTTAAGCTGCAAAAGAGATCTTAAAACAGCTCTTACATTAAAAATGATTCTGAATGTGTCCTCATGGGCGCCAAATCCCACACATCCCTGCTTCTCTTTTCCGAGATCTGAAACTGGGGACGGGTGAGAATAGGGACAATCTGAGGACAGACTGGCAGCCTAATTAAGCCTGCGGAAAGATGCCCGGGGTCAGCCAATTACAGCCTCATCTATATGCGTCTGTTAGCAAGGGTTCTCCAGGGAGACAGGAGGATGATAACACTGAACTGACACCGAATCCATGGCCCATAAACACAGGGTGTCCATTAGTTGCACACATTTTAAAAACTGATGTGAGGTCAGTTTTTTTAAATTTCATTTTTGTTTATTTTTTTCCACTTTTTGATTTTTATTTATCTCACTTTTGGTGTCATTTTTTAAACTGATGTGGGGCAGTTTTTAAAATTGTGTGTATTTTCCCCCTTTTTTTATTTTCACTATGTTGGTGTACTTTTTTGGTATGAGGGTGACTGATATGAGGGTGTTTTTTAAGACTGATGTTAGGCCTTATTTCATTTTTGTTCATTTTGTTTCTTTTTCTTTTTTTTTTTGACTGACAATGAGGCCTTTATTTATCTTTTTTAAAACGGCTTAAAAGGTTTAGTTCACCCCAAAATAAAACTGTCATCGTTTACTCATTTCAAGTAATTCCAAATCTAAGGCCCAAAAACATGGGAATGTTTTTTTTTTTTATCTGGTTCAGCAAAGCAGTTTGAATCATTTGTTCACAAATTGGTGAAAAACTTGACTGGAATCTGTGCATAAGGACGTTTTATTTCTCATACACAGTATATGGCTTCAGAAGTCTTTTGGACCATATTTATGACGCTTTTGTGTCCTTCTTGAAACTTATAAGCCTCAGTCATTGTAATTGCACTGAAAAGAGCGACCAGCACATTCTTCGAAATATCTCCTTTTTTTTTTGTTCCACAGAAGAAAGCAAGTCGCATGGACTCAGAACAACATGAGAGTGAGTAAATGATGAAATTTAAATTTTTAGGACTTTCCTTAAAGGGGTCATATGATGCGATTTCAAGTTTTCCTTTCTCTTTGGAGTGTTACAAGCTGATTGTGCATAGATAAGATCCCTGAAGTTGCAAAGTCTCAAAACCAAAGAGATATTCTTTATCAAAGTTAAGACTCTGCCACGCCCCCCTAAAACGAATAATGACCTTTAAAAAAGCATCATATGACCCCTTTAATGCATTGCTCTGGAGCTAGTCCTGAATCAGTGATGAAGGGTGACGTATTTGACGTAGCGTTTTACTCCTCTGTCAAGGCTAATGGCTCCGTCAGTGAGACACTAATGACAGATTGGACTAATCACAGCGTCCTTCCATGTGACTGAAGTCTTCTGAACCGCTGTTTTAGCAACACTAATTTCTCCGCCGATACTTTTTTCACTCTCTCTTTTTTCCGTTGTCCTTTTAAACGGACGCAAAATGATTCTGTTAGTGTATCCGCCAGCATTCTCTATTCACCTGTCAAATGACAGAAAATACCAAATTGCTCTGTCTTTCAGTGCCTCTGGAAGCTATTTGTACAAATGCTGCGAGAGAAAAGAGACGATTGCTTACAGTGTGCGCTCATCAGGGGGTGACACGCAGACAATAGGTTTTACTGTGGGGTAATTGTAGCCCGTTAGGGTGTCAGTCTGCCCAACAGAGGCCTGTTTGAGCGCCACAGGCATCTCACGCTGCCATCGATGAACCAATGAACCTCCTCTCCCTGGTGGATGGAGCGCCTTATGGACAACAGGTGGCAGTATTGAGTCACAGTAGTTTCTTCTGTTTGTGTGGCCGTCCCCTTTTTAGCGTTCAGTCCTACACAGACAGATGTTGTTGGCAGGGGTCCAGGAGCTGGACCGAGGCAGATTAATTACACTTTTTCAATTAATGTTCTAATGACGAGCTGTTGTGTATTCTGCCGATAAGCATGTATAATCTATGTGTCGAGGGAGCTGATAGGGGAGATAATAGCACGAGAAGAAATAACATAATAATATTTCACACTTGACCGAGGTAAATAGAGCCAGATGGACGAGTCATGTCTGCCTTGACCACTGACCACATGCATCTGTATGTAGCAAACAGCACAGAAATGTCCTTCAGTCCGTAGATGTTGAATAACAACTCTGATGAATGTGATTGAAGCTCTGGTCACATTTATGATGGTGCAGAAAAATGTATTTCTCATCTTTCATTTGACAGGAGATACCATACTAAGAGATTGTATTAATATTTATATATAATAATTAATGATATATGTACAATACCATTAAAAGTATGGGGTTAGTAAGATATTTTAATGTTTTAGGAAGAATTTTCTTATGCTCCAAAAGGCTGTATTTATTTGATTGAAAATACAGAAAAAGCAGTAATATTGTGAAATATTATTACAATAGAAAAACTGAAATAGAACTGATTTCTATTTTAATATACTTTAAAATGCAATTTATTCCTGTGAAGGCAAAGCTGAATTTACAGCAGCCATTACTTCAGTCGTCAGCATCACATGATCCTTCAGATATAATTCTAATATGCTGATTTGGTGCTCAAGAAACATTATTTATTATTATCAATGTTGAAAACAGTTGTGCTGCTTAATATTTTTATGCAAACATATTTTTTGGATTCTAAATAAAAGAATAAAATATCTATATTTTTCGTAACAATGTAATAGTATTTACTGTTCATTTTGTCACATTTAAAGTATCTTTAAAAAAAAAACACAAACATTTGAACATTAGTGTGTATTTATACACTAAAGCCATGTAACAGACTTTGATGGACTGTTCATCGCTTCTTACATCAATTAAGAGTATTAAAAGTAATTTTAAATTCTGGTCACATAAATATAGCAATATCACACCAACAGAAATTTTCATTCTAAAACAGTAGCAGTAATAGTAATAATAGATTCTGGAAATTGCTTTTAAAACATTGTAGCTGTTGAGCTCGGTCTGTCCTCAGACACTAAGGGAAGAAAAAATCTGTTTTTAATTCCACAGCACAGACACTTAACTTGAGTCTTATTCTCACTTTAGCTAATCAGGGCAAATTATTTCATTACACATAGTTTTTAAGATAATAGGAATTCAAAGTGTGTTAAATTAAAATACGCTCTCCATCCATGTGCTACGCAACAGTACTGGAGGAGAATAAAATATTAGGACTGAGGACTAGGCTTCTGTCCATTATATCATCTCCAGCCTATTCATAAGGGAGAGAGAAGGAGCGAAAGAGTGAGAGAAGAAAAAAAAGATAGAGAGGTATGTCCCTTACTGCCTTGTGACTAAATACCTGAATTCAACTTCCCATTAAAGTGTTAAAAAATTTAAATAATAGAGACCGAGAGAGAGAGAGAGAGAGAGAGAGAGAGAGAGAGAGAGAAACACACACACTTTTTAATTAAAAAGGATCCTAATAATCCACATCATATTATACACCGTAGATTCATCTGTCAATTTAATAACATGGAGTCTTTTGGATCTTAATATCTTTGGAAACAGGTTTCCTTCATAACTGAGGGGCTTTGTTAATTACACACAGGGCCTAATGATTTTGAATATTCAGTGGCTCTCGATGTTTTGATAAATGGGCTTCCACTAAGATTTATTCCTAATTATCTCATTTGTCTTTCTCCATTACTTTTTATAGCTAAAATTTATGAAGTCATTAAGACGTTAGTGGCCCTGATAATGATTAGGAGAAAGAATTGTATGAAAGTGAATTATATGAAAATGATTATGGCTAAAGGAGTCTTTAAAATGAAGCCGGTGAGGAAGTTGTGTGGGCTTTGTTTAAAGGTGCAGGGTGCTGTTCAATCATGCAACCCCTGGCACGGCCCTCGTTCGCCTGGGCGCAGGCGGAAATAACGGTGATTAAAATGTCTTTTTGTCACTGTTCACCCCTCTCTCTCGCTCCTTCTGTTCGGATTCATCCCTTAATGTGCGCTAGTGCTGACGGTAGCAATATTCTCTGTGGAACCCGAGATGAGATCGCTCTCTGAAAAAAGGGGCTATTTTTAAAATGGCCCTTTATATTTGCACGTTTGTTTAATTTCAGCCCGTCTTTGAAGATAAAATGAAACACATAAATACAGACCATTACATCCGCATTTGGGCTCCTTTATTATTATTACATTTTTACTGGTTTTCGGCTGCCAGACCGACAACCAGGCAGAAACATTGACTTTATTACTTTTTCCTCTCTCTTTCAAAACTGATTTCCACCCTTTTGTACCTAATTAAACAATGAGGTATGTAATATACCATGTGTCTTCTCACATTGACAGTCTGTTATGAGAAGCATCTGGCAGTTCAAACATTGGTCATGCCTTGATTTTTATTTTTTAGGAAACTAACAATGGCCACATCCTCCATCGAAACCATGTCAGCCGAGTATCTACATCATTGTGAGTAAAAAAAACTTGAGTTTCTTACGTGATGCTCTCTTGAAAGCAACCAAAAACATTTAGCAGTGTCTTTGATAATTAAATATCAAAAACCACATTCTCATGTTTAAATTTGGTCAGGAAAATTCTGTAATCATCTATCCAACATCATAGAGAGGGAATTATTAGTCGCGATTTTGATTGGCTTATTAAATAAAAAATTTACCTAACCTTAACCCTAAAATAATACATATTTGTAATAATAATATATTATACTTTTAAAGTATTATTATTATTATATAATTTAATCCAGGATTATGTTTCCTTGCACACGCCTTAAAAACTCAAACTACACTTTGGTAAATGATAGCAAAGTTGTTAAAATGTGTGTTTTTGCCACAAGAAACCTCCCTTTGTGGACATCTGGGAAGATTTTCGAGTGGAAAAACAAATAAAAACAAAAGACAAATGTTTTATTAAAAAAATGGGGGGTGGGTGGTAGCTTTATATAAAAGGATGTATATATAATATATACAATATGTGTTCATTTAGATGAGCTAAGGTGTGTATAAAAGTGAGGATGAGGTGCAGGAGAACGACATGATTTTCTGTCCGTTGAGAGGCTCTCCAGATGGGAGGTGAACTCAGTGCTCGCTCATCTGTCCTTCTCTCATTCTCTCTCTCGCCCGCTTCTTTCTCTCTACATAGAAAGACAGATCTGAAGAGGTTGTGTAAGCCCCTGGTTAATTAATTATTTAATTATCTAATCAAGCAGATGAAGAGCATCTCCCTACACTAGTGTTAATTATGAAACAGCTGGGGCAGTGTGCTGAAGGAATATTGAAACAGGGCTTGGCAACCTTTAGTTTTTCATCTCCCTCATGCAGTCTCTGTCCCATCTTTGCTTCTCTATTCTGCAGTCAATATTTCCCCCAGCAGGAGGAGCAGTATCTCTGCTTGTGGGTGATCAGAATGGCACTGCAAGAGTGAGCTGGTTTGGGTGGAAACTTCCAAAGGCTTAGAAATCTCATAGATTTAGTAGGTGAGAGTTTAGGGTTTAGATTTAGCAGAGGTTCCAATGAGAATGTCTGTTTATCAAGCCATATGGGTCATATCTACTACTACACACTTTTAAAGGGATAGTCCACCCAAAAATAAAAATTCGGTCATATTTTACTCACCATCATGCCGTTCCAAACTTGTATGACTCAAAATATATTTTGAAGAATATCGGTAACCAAAAAACTTTGGTTCTCATTCTACATTCTGTTTAGAATGACATGATGGTGAGTAAATGACAAAGTTTTTCCTTTTAAAAGTGTAGCTGAAAAATTAAGATAATTCAGAACCCTTCAGTTTTTTTTTATTGTATTTTTCTTACTTTATTTTATGAAGCCACTTTTTTATAATATAATAGATACCTGACTATGAAATACTTGGATAAATCTATGCATTAGCATTTTCATTCATCTCAGCAGCAGTAGCTCAGAAGTTTTTTTCAGAAGATTTGAAATCTCCCCTTTTTGCTCAGAGGTGTTATGTTTTTCATTAAAATGAGTGCTGATCTTATCGTAGGGAGCTACTTCTACCTCATCTAACCCTTAAATTCAATTTTATCACTGTAACCTAATGTATTGGTTGATTAGGTTAAAATTTTTTGTAAATACTTTCTAGGCTATAGGCTACTGTCCATTCAAAATTTTAAACTTTTGTTTTTCAGCCACATAAAAGCCTATGTTGCAAAGTTTTGGGAATGACATCCACAGATTTATGCAGGATTCACTCTCGAAATTGCAGTGATTGACATAGTGATAACCATAGCGATAGCGGGACAAAATATGTGCAGAGCCAATGGGTGGAGCTTGACACCCAACCACACCCTAAACCTACAGGTGGAGCTGGACTAGGTCAAACTCAACCCATTACGTCCATAGAGGGGGAGCTGGGTGTCATTTGGCTCTGCAGTGAGCACTACTTGGTACAAAGGGGATCTGAAAGGAAGGAGGCGAAGAAAAAAATACTAATTTATGTAGTCAATTAAAATGAGGTCCTAAAAACTACATGCATATTAATTAAAAATGAGTAATATTTGTATTTTAACAATTTACGTAATAATAAAATTGTGTAATACTACTGACTGAAATACAAAGCATTACATACAGTGTTTCTTTTAAAATACTTTTGAGTTTCTTAAATATTTATGTAGTCATACAATAATTATGCATATGTAGTGTTACCTAGTGTAAGCCAAAATCAATGATTGCAAGTGATTATCAAATGTATGTATGTATAGCAAGGAATACATGGTGTAAATAGCCTTTCTTTGTGGTCAATTCTCAAATGACATATGTGGTATAAAGAAACAATTAGATAAAAACGATAGATTATTTCCATGTTTTGCCACAAAATTACATTTTATCATGTATGGAAACACATACTCTATGTCTCCTGCTTTCTCTCCCTTACAAACGCACACACATACAGTACTTACACACACGCACAGAAACATGTTGTCAGCACTGCTCTGATGATTTTATCGGTAAAATTGTTTAGCAACTTAAAAGCTACATGACATTTCTCACTAGCGAGGTAATAATGGTGTGTTCTTGAAGAACTTGAACTTACAGTTTCGCTATTAGTAGAGACGCTGCTGCCGAACACTGTTGAGAGACAAACAGACAAACAGAAAAGTCACTGGGCAGGTGTGCTGAAGCAGGTTGGAAATAAACTTTGCAGGACAGTGGGTCCCCAGGAGCAGAGTTGAAGACCTATGGTATAAAAAGAAGGGGCCCCATTTATAAAATGTTGCGTATAAACCGTCCTAAATTTGTTCTGAGATCATTTCTCAAAAGTGTGTAAGTGGTATTCAGAGAAAACGAACGTGCGCACAAAAACACGTGCGTACGCCTCTCTTCCAGATGTGACATTTATAAATCGCAAAAATCTTCAACTTGTGCGCAGCTGACTGGTGTCAAATCTCCGCCTTGTAAACGCCACCTAATTAATATCATTACCATATAAAAGAGCACACACCAATATCCGAATTTCTATGCTTGAGAATGACGAGCACAAAGAAAAAAAAACTTTACTGAGTCTGAAATTGAGGTCCTGCTGGCGGAGGGAGAGGTTTGTGCGGAGACGCTTTTTATTTAATAATGTGTAATTATTCTGTGGACAAACAATGTGTGTG
>NW_015629561.1:761005-771115 GCF_001515625.1 Sinocyclocheilus rhinocerous
AAAAAGTGAGCCATCCTACTTTTAAAATCACTTGCTATGACAACTAATAAAAAGTTTAGTATCACGAAATTCTTGCAAAACTTTAGAAAACATTACTGAAAGAAAAATTGGACGTTTCATATCATAATAAAAATAAATTATTACACAATTATGGTCTCTGGTCTGAAAAAGCGTGCATGTGATTTGGCATTTCTTTATATTTACACAGTTTACTAATGCTGCTCTAATGTGCCATTAATGTACGGACACAAAACATATATAGTGTATTTTATACAAATATAACTGATGTAAATGACAAAAACAAAGTTTAAGGCTGATGTCTCTATTCATTTTCACAGAAGCAAAGCAGCAGATGTTATAAATAAAGTAGTAAATCAAGACTTCGCAAGTTCTCTTGTAAAATAAAATAATAGGCTAATAATAAAAAACAACATGGAATAAACTGTGTACAGAAAGCGAGCGAGTAAAGAACTCTCAACAATAGGCTACTAAAAAGGTCAGTTTATTCTCGCAAAAATTCCCGTTAATAAAAAATCTGCCTACACTGCACAATTAATCTCTTACACCGCATCTTTGTTGTTTGTGATGAATTCGGTGCTTGAAGGTACACCGCTTTTATTATTATTGCAGCTTAGATGTTCAAATAGCTGCAGTACTCAGACTTTGCCACAAGGAAAAGTGCGTACGCCTGGGCTGTTTTAGCGTACGCACACTCTAAGATCAAATCTGTGCGTACGCACATTTTATAAATGAGGCCCAAGGCCTGAAAATTACACACTGAGGGGTAAGTGAGTGTGTCTTCATTCTCACTTCATTCTCATTCTAGAAACTCGGACCCTCATTTACTGAATCAGATAAATCAGATGGTGAGCTATATTACATGTGCCGAAGAAAGAAGGACCAAAGTCAGCATCTGGCCAAAGTGATTCTGACACCTGAAGATGCAAATATATTTCCGTTTTATATAAGTTCCATTTGACGACATTGTGGTGTGGAAAAAACTCACCATGCAGTTTTCACCAGATTTTACTGGCTTGGAATGGAGCAGGACATCTGCAAGTGGGTAAGTTATGTCACATTTCCCTCATTACACCTCAGAGTTTCAGTAGATTAAATACAGTAACATTTCCTGTACAACAGAAAGTGGCCACCAATAACTGTGTAATTGTGGACTATTTTACCAAGTGGCCTGAAGCCTATCCATTGAAGTCCAGAAGTGCAGCAGAGGTCACAGACTGCATCATTGATCTTGACAGACCAGGGAAGAGAGTTTTTAAACAAGGTTGGTACAACATAAATTTCTTAAAAGTTCATATAACCATAAAGAACCCCTATGCCATTTCCGATATTGCCTTTCATGTAGTGTGTAATGTAGTTGTATGTGAATGTAAACGATATACAAAGTTGTAAAGCCGAAAGTACATGATAAATAAAGTTATTGTCTCCCAAAAGAAAGAATCGACTCTGAACAGCATAAACGAGTCGTCAGTAATTCGAATTACAGTACACTTCCATGACGGCTACACGTCACGGGGTAACACATTTGCATAATGCCCGTCTATGTTCTACGTTGGCCGACCGCGAACAGCTTGACCTGCCCTCAAACACTGCAGCTTGTTCATGTGGTTAACATCGTGTCGAGAAGTCTCTGTGTCCTACGCTGGGAAAGTAAATTCATTTTATATTCTCTTCTGAAAGATGAGGCTGCAAAGAATCAGTGGTTAAAATAATTTTTTCCCACTGTATCACAGTAGTACAACCCCAGTCTTTTTTTTTGTTCCCTTCATTTTTACTGACGACTGCTTCTCTAATCTTGGGGAGTTTAACGCACGATTCACAAAATGTTTCGTTTTGTTTATTTGGACCAGTTGGCTCCACTGAATCACAACCTGTAAAGTATGATAAATAATAGATGTTTATATTTTCTATCGAGCGTTCAAAATACGGAACGTGGTAGACCAATCACAACAGACTGGGGGGAAAGGAGGGGTTTAGAGAGACTGAATCTTAGAACTGTTTTGAACAAATCGTTTTCGAATCGTTGGAAAATTAGGTGATTTTAAATGCATATTTTGAGAAAACGAAAGCATTTTTTGACCTTGCATGCATGTAAAGACGGCTACACGTCACGGGGTAACACATTTGCATAATGCCCGTCTATGTTCTACGTTGGCCGACCGCGAACATCTTGACCTGCCCTCAAACACTGCAGCTTGTTCATGTGGTTAACATCATGTCGAGAAGTCTCTGTGTCCTACGCTGGGAAAGTAAATTCATTTTATATTCACTTCTGAAAGATGAGGCTGCAAAGAATCAGTGGTTAAAATAATTTTTTCCCACTGTATCACAGTAGTACAACCCCAGTCTTTTTTTTTTTGTTCCCTTCATTTTACTGACGACTGCTTCTCTAATCTTGGGGAGTTTAACGCACGATTCACAAAATGTTTCGTTTTGTTTATTTGGACCAGTTGGCTCCACTGAATCACAACCTGTAAAGTATGATAAATAATAGATGTTTATATTTTCTATCGAGCGTTCAAAATACGGAACGTGGTAGACCAATCACAACAGACTGGGGGGAAAGGAGGGGTTTAGAGAGACTGAATCTTAGAACTGTTTTGAACAAATCGTTTTCGAATCGTTGGAAAATTAGGTGATTTTAAATGCATATTTTGAGAAAACGAAAGCATTTTTTGACCTTGCATGCATGTAAACCTATTGTAGGAGACTCGAAAAACAATATTAGGAACCATAAAAATTGCATAATAGGGCCACTTTAATCATAATCAAAATCAGTGCAATATCAATTTCACATTTTATGTTCAGAAGCCTGACAAAGATGGTGGGGGAAAAGCCATCTTCATGGGACCAGCATCTCAATGCCATATTATTTGCTCTTCGAACGGAAAAGCAGATTACTACAAAATTTTCCCCATACTACTTGATGTTTGGGAGAAAGGAAAGGTATCCATGTGAGGTGCCCAATGATTATGAGGTATGTGTTGTATTTTGTACAATTTATAAAAGCATATATTTTACATTAAATCATGATTACATATTGATATGTCTGCTTAGGTCACTTATGAAAAATTGTAAGCCATGGAAGAAAATGCGCCGCTGTCTCAGGGGTCTAAGTCTAAGTGCATGGAAGCTGTTAAAATCAATGTTGAGAAAAGCCAGAAGAGGGTACGAAAACAAAAAATGCAAAGGGTAAACAACAACAGCTTTGTGGTTGAGGACAAAGTTCTTGTGCGAAACAAGAGACAAGAATGCAGAAAAGGAGGAAAAATGGACCCAGACATGTTGGGTCCATTCATAATTCTCAAAATCGGTGGGGAAAAATGTTGAGCTTGTCTCAGATAAAGGCAAAATTATTAAATTCAACACCGACCATCTGAAAAAATTTGAGCCAGAGCCCCATATTCCAAAGAAGTGTGTTTCTTCAGCTTCACCAGCCAGGTTGCTTATTGTATTACTGTATTAAAAGCTCACTGTATTATGTAGAGTCAAATATTATGAGAGAAATGGACTGAGCGAGTGTGATTACCTGCATCTGATACAGCATTCATTCTTCAGCTCAATCTCATATTCAGCAGAAAACAGTTTGAATGTCTGCTGAGAAAAGCCATATCTTTCTCGTACTGTCCTTTCGTTTGTTAAGGGTGATTTCTGATGACAGCGCTGCTCACTGCATTTGTTGGCTGCGTCTTACAAGGTGATGTTAAAAGTTAAAAAATAACTTCCTTGTTTACAAGCCTGTTTCAGTCTCTTTCAGTATAAAAGTCTTTACTGACTCACTCATAAAAACAGTCTCTTGTCGCCATCTAATGGCGGAATAATGTAACTAAAATCACCATCATGAACACACACATCGTTTCTCAATATCAAATACTATTATTAAATACTACTATTATTTATAATAAAAATACTATTTACTGAATAATAATATTTAATAAACAATAATTAACAACAGCTATCATAAACATTGCTAGGCAATTCAGTCAAAAGTGCTCTGATATATGGCATTAAAGTTATATAAAATATAAGGTTATGAGACTTTGCCCTCAGCCAAAACTATTTGCTCTGGAACAAATAATAGATTAATGAGACCAAAAAATGCCCGTTAGAATAACCCAAAACTAATTACATCTCATGTTTAACCACTATAGAGACATCAGAGCCAGCGGCAAATTCCAGAAGATCTGTCCGAGGTAAGGCTGCTCTCGGCGGTTTCATGAGCGCTGAACGGCCGCTGACGCCCTGGAGCTCACATCTCCGAAAACGTTGAAGCAAATTTTCAAATAGACATTATTTCTTTATTAACAAACCACATATTTGAAGTCTAAACAACTACATTCTTGTCTAAAAAAACTCTTAAAACCACCGGTAAACCAGTATAATGTAAAAAATAAATAAAGAAAGAATCTGTCTGAAAAAAATCATATTGATCAACTAATCTGAACATTTGAAGAGACATGACCTGATATGAATATGTTAGAGACAGATGAGCAGGAATACGACCAGGACATGTTATATGGTGAATTCAAACACTCGAGCACAACAGCGCTATGCACTAACCACTATATACCTCTGTCTTCATCAGCACATCCAACATTATTACCTACCATCCTCTCTTGATTTCGCATAGAATTATCTCTCTGCTTCATAGTGCCTAATTAAAGCATGTGAAAAAGGATGTCAAAAATAGCCATCACACCGGTCAATGATTAAGACCACCACCATCTCCTTCCCCAACAGCGTTTCCATCAAAAAGCAGCAAAGTAGTGGAATTGCCTTTAATTGCAATCATCTAGACAGGCCCTGGGTGTCCGCCTGGTAGGGAGACGCAGTTTCATGGGCTCCATACATTGCATAAAATTAAAGGCCGTGTGGAGACTGGATAATTGGCTTGAGTTTCCTACTCTTCTCAGTCACACAAAAGCGCCAGAGTGTGTTTCTTCGACACGCATGTTTCACGGTCACTTCCGCTCGCAGGCCAGCACTCAGCAGGCCGAGATTAATGAGAGCTGGCTTTCCTCGCTCAGCTTTACGTGGCCTTTGGGTTAGGAGACCCTATGTGAGGTCTGAAGGACTAATTGTGCTCAATTTAGCAATGAGTGCTGAGTTCCTAGCCAAACGTCTATACCTAATGGTTAAATTAATGGTGGCTAGTCATAGCTAAACAGCTACTACATAGGAAGGAACACAATCTCAGATTGTTTTTAATTTTAATGTGTTTGCTGTAATGGTTAGGTCTCAAAAAGGCAAACACACATATTTCTTATTTTCCCAATAGCATGCAAGGCATTGTATCACTTCCAGAGACTCAAACATGTATTGAGT
Organism: Sinocyclocheilus rhinocerous; assembly: GCF_001515625.1. Classification (NCBI taxonomy): domain Eukaryota; kingdom Metazoa; phylum Chordata; class Actinopteri; order Cypriniformes; family Cyprinidae; genus Sinocyclocheilus; species Sinocyclocheilus rhinocerous. The sequence continues at coordinate 766,349 of NW_015629561.1, forward strand.
ATTTATGTCACACTTTTTCTAAAATGCTACCATTGATCCACTTTAATACAACAGTTACTTCCGGTTCTTAAATCTGATTGGTCGAGCAACATTTCGAGAGTGCTGGAATATATTATGGCACTGGGACTTTTCACTGTTTTTATCACTCTTGGCTGTGTTTGCGCATTCCATGCGAACTATCAGTGCTATGTTACACCAGTAGCGATCAATGAGTCTTCAAGAATCATTTGAATCAATCAATCAACCGAATAGTTCAAGCACGAATTAAAAACTATGTACTAGCATACTGCGCTTACTATTTCTGCCATAGAAAGATATTGTAAGAATATAGTAGTATGTCATTCTGAATTCATTGTGTTTTTGAATGAGGCATTGAATCATTCATTATTAACTTGTTTAAAAAACACTGATTCATTCAGGAACTAAACAAGTATCTTTCTGAGTGAGTCATTAAATCAATCACTCGATTCTTTCAAAAATGCTGATGCATTCAGGAATGAGTGAGTCATTGAATGACTCATTCGACTGATTTGATTAAAAACACTGACTACAGTGTGTTGCTCAGAGATGTGCAACATCTGGACTATGGCTTCGATTGGAACTATTTTCATTGGTGAAACAATTTTGCATCTAAAATGTAAGTTACACACACTTCTTGTTAATTGAACTGTTGTATAAAAGGAATACCACACTTGTAATGCTGTTTTTCTGAATATTCGTAAGGCTGTGAATAAGAGAACAAGAGAACTCTTGCTTATGTGATATTGTTTAAATGTTCAACTCTGAAACTTCAAACTGGCTTATTTCCATGCAATATTCCTTGTCACAGGCTTATTACAGTGTCAAATTTCCTTGCAGCACAGGGGTAAGTGAAATCTCCTCTTGTTAGAGATTTACATGTTTACAGCAAAGCCAGCACTTCAGTGCTTGGTACAAATAGATCCTAACCAACAGAATGCAGTACCTAAAAAGAGTGTATAAAATAGTTTATTATTCTGTCACGGAAAGCAGATTGCACCTGCTCAATTCTCATGCATTTAATTCTCATGCATTTCATCTCTCCCCCCTGGGGTGATTGTGTCTCAATTGAAGCGAAGCGACTGAATCTCTGTGTGCACAGGGAATAATCTCAGTGTTTGTTGATGCATACCTGATCTGTGTTGTCTGCATTCAGAGATTAGTAGCATCGCTTAGGGACTGTTGAATGAGAGTGTCTGTTTGTTTTGGGGAGTACAGTGGAACAGAGATTGAACAGCATTAGAGATGGAGAACATGACAGATTACATGGATCTCATATTAATCTAAATCAGCATTGGGTGTATCTGGCAATTGGAAAATGACAGCTTTCCCGTGGCTGCATGACGGTATTTAGAATTCACTGTTGGCACAACAGCTCCTTCTCCATTTGTCTCTGACACCTTTTCATTGGGACTGCAGATTGCTAGTACTATGCAAAAAAATAAAATAAATCATCAGTATTTTTTTTTTTTGTTGTAGTAAAAATATTGAAACAAGTATTTAGTAGTGGTACTTAATATTCAAAATAATTTAACTAAATTGTAAATACTTTACTAAACAGTTGACTTGAATTACATATTTTTCTTGTTCAAAATGAATAGAAATATTCACCCTTATGCCATCAAATTGTACATAATAGCCTACACAGCATATGTATTACTAAAATTATATATATACTGTATATAAATTATTTACTCAATTTTATTTTTGAGGTAGTATTCCTTTATCATAAACAAAACTTTAATAGTGATTTTTTGCACTATTAAAAAAAGGCATATCATTACAACCAGTTTAGCAAAACATGCTGCTTTGCTCCCCTCTTGCAACAGCACCATCAGTGTACAAACTCTACCACACCCACAGAGATCTCACCAACTCGTGTGGAGGTGAGCATTCATCAACCCTGTTTTTCCTGTGTTTTTACCTGTTCCCTCAAAAGGTTAACAGAGAGTACTTGGCGAGGCACTCACTGAGCGGCACAAGTGATTGCCGTATTAATTGCCTCTCTCATTCCTGCACAAGGTCACCCCTGTCCACTGGAAGATAAGACAAAGTAATTCTTCTGTACTACACTAGAGCACAGCACATCACAGAGCCATTCAGCTTGAACCAACGAGAGCAGGGTTGGGGAGGGGTGAGGTTTGGCACAAAGTGGCTTACCTTTCAAGAGGCTTGACATCCGCAACAATACAGACCTCATTAAAAGGTAGGGATATGCCCTCGCAGACCAATTTAAAACCTCTGGTCAACTGCGCTGCGATCAGTGATGCATCGCACAAAACAGCTAAATTATGCCAGCAGTTTGAAATGCAAAGAGTAAATGATCATATTTAAGACATATAGGCTTCAAAAAAAAAAAAAAAAGAATAATACAGGCCGTTTTTGGAATATATTTTATTGAGGATGATTTTCTGATCAATTCGAACGCTCCGTATGAGAGACAATCATGGGTCAGGGCTTCTGGTGGGGAGGTATGTGAATTATCTCTCTCCTCCAGCTCTACGGAGCTCTTCTCTATGAGGTGAGAAAAGCCTAATTCCCACCTGACAAAGGGACAGATTGGACATGTTCTTCGCCCTGCCCCAGATAGTGCTGAATACCATAGAGTCATTTCTAATGTGAAGTTGGACAATGTCAGTCATTACTCATTCCTCCTCTGGACAACCTTGAAGACTTTGCCAGAGTTTTGAGAATGGAGGATGGTGCCCATCTTCATGCGGGTTGTGACTGAGTACAGCTGGATATATATATATAAGCTATGAATGTATCTCTGCTGACCATGTGTGACAGTATTATTGACCTCATTTTTTATTTTAAATGGTTGATTATACCCCTCATGTTGTGTTCCGGTCATTTTGACCCAGATAGGGTTTTCTTTTTCCTGAAAATGCTGATTTTACTCACACAGGGTATAACAACTTCCCAAAAAAAGTTGGTAATTTTTGTACTTTTTTGTGATTTTTCCCCCAGCTTGTCACACTTTTTGTGTTCCCAGTCAAAACTGACCGGCCTACAAAAAATTGCTGTATTGTTACCAAATCTTGGATTCAATCTTTTTATCAACTGTTTTCTTTCAATTAGCACATGTTTTGGATCTATTTTTGGAACTGATTGATTGTAGCCCTCATTGATCTGTTTTTGAGTGAATAATGCCGAAACTATCCACAAATAATGCTTTTTTTTTTTTACTCAAAAGTGGAGGTGCATAAGCTCAAATCAATGAGATCAATCAGTTCCAAAAAGAAATACAAAATGGCTAATTGATACACTTACAACTGCAGAATATATTGTTCATGCTATTAATGGTTTCCTGTTTGTTAAAAGCAAATAAAAAAAAAAAAGAAGCAAGATTGAATCCAATGGCATAGTGAGAGATTTACAAGCAGTTTGTGTCACTATTACTATGGCCATGATCATTTAAAAGTTGCCAACATAATGCTATAAGGCGATGTCAAATTAATGTAATTACTGAATTGCAATTTTTTTTAATGTTTTGTTGTACTTTCAACATAGTATTGCAGCCAAAGAAACTTGAGCATGAAATTCCTCTTAGTCCTCACATGGCCCCACTAGATGAATAGTTCTTCCCATGTGTGTGCGTTTCCCGAAATACAGCTTACTGTGAGTAAGCAAGCTTATGGGTTCAGTTTACAGACAAAATATGGACTGCTCTTTTGTGAACTTCCTTGAGGATAGTAGATAAGGATAGATAATTAAGTTAACCAGCATTGTAGCCCTTTGATTGATAAATGCTTCATCCACTGTGCTTTTCATGTTTACATTGACATGTTTTGACAGTTAGTCCATTTTTCACTGTGGCTGTCACATTTTTGCTGAATCAAGTTGAGGTTCATTTTGAGCTACGATTTACAATCACCAAAGAGAACAAATGTAAAAATGGTCCATTATTTGATTCATTTGATAACGTTTTCTACAAGAATATGGGCTAAGACTCTGATGAGCCTCTCTAGATGCCCCTAAGTGACATATTTTCTTGTTTAACAAGAGGTTGAATGTCAACAGTTTTCTGTAATACAATTTAGCCCCCAATTTCCGAAACATTTGCCAATTCTGCACTTTTAGTCTGGCAGCGTTATACCAACTACAAAAATCTGACACACGTGGGAGTAAGATAAATAAACTTGTGTTTATCTGTCTTTTGCAAACTTGAGTACTGACATTTTTCCTTCTCTCTAGCCCTGTCTTCCACTTTCCAGCTGTCATTCATTTATATACACAGAGGGACAGATGCCAGCAATCAGCTTTTTCCACACACATCTACATTACTTTAAAATTTAAGATGTCTAATAAAATTAGGGTCTGATTTTATTACATTTGTTCCCAGAGAGAGCAATATTTAGGCCACTGTTACCCAGAGTCTGATGCTCTATGCTATTATTACCATTAGCTATTTGATTTTCCCACTAAATCTTCCATTGAGACATTGATCATGCCTTCAAATGAACAAAGTGCTCCAAAGATTTGATATTACAATTCAACATCCCCTTTGACTGACACTGGGTGGAATTCAGTATGAAATTATGCTGCAAGTACTTCCTTAAACTAGAACGTAATCAAATATTAGCATGTCAATTCAATTCAATTCAATTCAAGTTTATTTGTACAGCGCTTTTCACGATACAAATCATTGCAAAGCAACTTTACAGCAAATTAAGTTTCTACAATTTTTAGTGGTAGCTTATCAGTGGTGACTGTCAGTCAATGTACATATGGCAGAAATGTACGGAA
>NW_015629561.1:783900-785105 GCF_001515625.1 Sinocyclocheilus rhinocerous
CATCATCTCTTCTCAGGTGTTCTGGATCCAGACTGAAGCTTGTGTAAATCCTAGTTACCGTGGCAAAAACAGAGAAACAAATAGAGACATATCAATAAAGTCTAAGATGGCAAATAGATAGACATAAAGGCAAATGTTGTTAAATTGTCTTAATATTTAATTTCCACTCTTGCTTTGTTTATTCACATGTATAGCCTGTAGCAAAACATTGGGGTGACAGCAGGTGGGTGGGCTTCTGATTCGAATGCTACATCTGACTGGAGAATGAGTCTCTGTAGTCTCCCTGGCAATTGATACATTACGACCCAAACACTTCAGGTCTCCCAGTGGTCCTCTAAATCTTAGAGGAGGGAGAAGTATTTTGGGGGGTGAGGGATAAAGTGGAGATTTCTTTTAAGGGAGACGGAGAATCACTTCAGCCCTCAAACCTCCCTTCTTCATAGCTTTCTTCAAAGGATGGCCTTGCAATCCACCACACTTTGGTGAACTAATGTCTCATAGACTATTGGGTAATAGTCCACTGAGAAGTTCACATTAGGCAGGCTTGGGAGAAAAGAGAGAAAAGAGCACCTAGCAGCTGCAAAAGAGGCCGCTCATGATTACCCTTCTCAGACCTAAAATGTACCTTACTTTCTATTATTTTATTTTCTATCATTTTATTTTTAAATTTAATTTGATTTGTTACATTTTTTTAGCTGATGTGTTTGTAAAATTACAATTATAAATAAAACACAAATATTAAATATACATATTATCGTATATATTAAAATGTATTTTATTTAAAAATATATATTTTTAAAAAGTCAGTTTTTATTAAAATAAATAAAAGTCCTTTTTAGAAGGTTGTTTATATGAGCAATGCAAATATTAAAAATGTTTTATTATACGTAGTATATTATAAAATATTTTTTAAGTATTTTAATTTACTTAAAATACCTGTAATTTTTTTTTAAGTTGTTTATGTGAACTCTGTGATATACTGTGATATATATATACACACACACACACATTGACGATACTGTATACACCAGTGGCGGGCCATGCATTTTACACCTAGGCCTTCAGTGGCATCCTACATGAATTAATCCATCTCTTCATACCATCATAATGATGCCACGGCTATAGAAACCATAAATAAATTACAGTAATGCAGTATAACAGGGCACTACATAACAGACAGGTATCTTATGTAGCGAGAATGAATG
>NW_015629561.1:785843-786726 GCF_001515625.1 Sinocyclocheilus rhinocerous
GGCCCTGGTGCTGCCAACTCGAAATCTGATTGGTTAAAGCAATGGTTTCATTGCCATTGATTTAAGCTAACAGATGCCTGCACTGTTGATTCTGAAGGCCTTAAGGCAGATTTCTTTGACCCTGGTAACACGATTGCTAAAATATGATTGGATAATATAATAATAATAATATAATCTAATATAAACATACACTGCTGGAAGCAGTGCAACCAAGAGAAAAGCTATGAAATGAAGAGAATAGACTATTGGAAATAATTTAATACACATTCATGGAAAAATATATTAGAACTAAATCAGTGATTCTGATAGTGTTTAGGCCAGCAGAGAAGGCTTTGCTGGCCCTGACGGCCCACCACTGCCATACACACATATACTGTATGTGATTGCAGAACAGTGACAAAAATACTGGTTCAATTCCAGTAAAAAGCAATCAAATCATCAGTAGTTTTGCACTACCTTGCTGATTCCACTTTCATTCTTTCATATAGGCCTATAAGGCCTATATAAATGCAACTTAAAAAAATACAAGCTATTTGTACAGCTTCTTTTTTGCATATTTATATAATTTATATAATTATTGTGTATATTATATCAGTGAGTATGTTTTTTGTTTTTATGCATGTGTGCGTGTATTAATGTTTTGAATTAGCTTTTATTTTTATATTTTAATTTATTTTATTTTAAGTTTTAGTAATTTGGTTATGTTTTAGTATTTTTTTTTAAACTTTAACAAACTTCAGTTAGTTGCCAAGGTAACCCTTGTCATTTTTGTTTAGGTTTTTAAATGCTTTTAATACTAGTATTATTTATTACTAGTAAGTCAAATCTCAAATAACTGCCCCGATGACTTGTGTTCTACCCGCTTAAATGATAGAAGTACTTG
>NW_015629561.1:787839-794152 GCF_001515625.1 Sinocyclocheilus rhinocerous
GTTAATACAGCTCCACACGGGAAACTGATATTCTTACGGAAACTTAAACCTGGCTTTATATCGCGCAAATAACATCAGCATACAACGCATCAAGCGATAAAAGAGTCAAAAATGAAAATTAACCTACCATACTCTAGTGGTTTTTCATCTTCACGAGTCTTTCACAGAGCCGGTGCCGAGGAGGTGTGTGGTTGTTTTTCGCAGTCATTAGGACTACTGTTTTTAGATTTACTAAATATAGTAGGCAAATATTTTTTCAAAATGCACTGAAAATCTAAACCTGAGAAACAGTAATAAAAGTTTTACTAAGTTTTAATAAAATGATTTACAGTGATGCTGTTTGCTTGCTAGTACGCTGACCATCCAATGAAAGGACGAGAAAATGCTGACGTTATCGTTGGTGCTGCCAACTCGAAATCTGATTGGTTAAAGCAACAGTTTCATTGCCATTGATTTAAGCTAACAGACGCCTGCAATGTTGATTCTGAAGGCCTTAAGGCAGATTTCTTTGACCCTGGCAACACGATTGCTGAAATATGATTGGATAAAAGCTCTAATATAAACATACACTGCTGGAAGCAGTGCAACCAAGAGAAAAGCTATGAAATGAAGAGAATAGACTATTGGAAATAATTTAATACACATTCATGGAAAAATATATTAGAACTAAATCAGTGATTCTGATAGTGTTTAGGCCAGCAGAGAAGGCTTTGCTGGCCCTGACGGCCCACCACTGGTATACACACATATACTGTATGTGATTGCAGAACAGTGACAAAAATACTGGTTCAATTCCAGTAAAAAGCAATCAAATCATCAGTAGTTTTGCACTACCTTGCTGATTCCACTTTCATTCTTTCATATAGGCCTATATAAGAATTTTAAATGCAACTTAAAAAAATACAAGCTATTTGTACAGCTTCTTTTTTGCATATTTATATAATTTATACAACTATTGTGTATATTATATCAGTGAGTATGTTTTTTGTTTTTATGCATGTGTGCGTGTATTAATGTTTTGAATTAGCTTTTATTTTTATATTTTAATTTATTTTATTTTAAGTTTTAGTAATTTGGTTATGTTTTAGTATTTTTTTTTAAACTTTAACAAACTTCAGTTAGTTGCCAAGGTAACCCTTGTCATTTTTGTTTAGGTTTTTAAATGCTTTTAATACTAGTATTATTTATTACTAGTAAGTCAAATCTCAAATAACTGCCCTGATGACTTGTGTTCTACCCGCTTAAATGATAGAAGTACTTGCGTTGTACAATCTATAAAGACTGTGTCTGTTCCCCGAATAGTGAGGTCAAAATATAAATTTAATGCAGGATCTAGAAAAAATCTGATCGTGATTAAACCACAAAAATGTCAAATAAATGAACAAAAACAATTTTTAAACTTTGGGCTCCTAAACATTAGATCACTCTCACCCAAAGCAGTTATTGTAAATGAAATAATCACAGATAATCGTTTTGATGTACTCTGCTTGACGGAAACCTGGCTAAAACCTAATGATTATATTAGTCTAAATGAGTCTACTCCACCAAGCTACTGTTATAAGCATGAGCCCCGTCAGACTGGTCGTGGCGGCGGTGTTGCAACAATATATAGTGATATTCTCAATGTTACTCAGAAGACAGGATACAGGTTTAACTCATTCGAAATACTAATGCTTAATGTTACACTGTCAGATATGCAAAAGAAATCTATCGTATCTCTTGCTCTGGCTACTGTGTATAGACCACCAGGGCCATATACAGATTTCCTAAAAGAATTTGCAGATCTCAGACCTATTGGTTACTGTTGATAAAGCGCTAATTGTCGGAGATTTTAACATTCACGTTGATAATACAAATGATGCATTAGGACTTGCGTTTACTGACCTAATAAACTCTTTTGGAGTCAAGCAAAACGTCACCGGGCCCACTCATCGTTTTAATCATACGCTAGATTTAATTATATCGCATGGAATTGATCTTACTGATATAGATATCGTACCTCAAAGTGATGATGTTACTGACCATTTCCTTGTATCGTGCATGCTGCGTATTACTGATATTAACTACATGGCTCCGCGTTATCGTCAGGGCAGAACTATTGTTCCAGCCACCAAAGACAGATTCACAAATAACCTGCCTGATTTATCTCAACTGCTCTGTGTACCAATAAGTACACATGAACTAGACGAAATGACTAGCAACATGGGCACTATCTTCTCTAATACATTAGAAGCTGTTGCCCCCATCAAATTGAAAAAGGTTAGAGAAAAACGTACTGCGCCATGGTACAACAGTAATACCCATTCTCTCAAGAAAAAAACTCGTAGTCTTGAGCGCAAATGGAGAAAAACGAACTTGGAAGTTTTTAGAATTGCGTGGAAAAACAGTATGTCCAGCTATAGACAGGCTCTAAAAGCTGCCAGGGCCGAGCATATCCACAAACTCATAGAAAATAACCAAAACAATCCAAGGTTTTTATTTAGCACAGTGGCTAGATTAACAAATAACCAGACGCCACCCGATCTAAATATTCCCTCACAGTTTAATAGTAATGACTTTATGAATTTCTTCACTGATAAAATAGATAACATCAGAAATACAATAACTATGTGTGTGTGTGTGTGTTGAATAATATATAAACAAGCATGTAAATAAAAGTATATACACTTTTAACGTTTTTTTTTATTTTTATGCCTGTCCAACTGAGAGGGCACTGCACCTGGGACACTGAGCTGCTGCATCCTGATGCCCGTCTTGTTACATTTGCTGATGCAATCAGATGCAATTCTTTTGGCTGTAGACCAGTAGTTGCATAACAGCATAGCCATAAAACAGCAGGGTGCAATATTGTACTGCTTTTTTTGTCGCACAGGCTTCCGTGTCCGCTAACGACAGACAAACTGGAGCAGGACGCAGAGAGGAAGTTTGCGCAGCAGACGTGCAGACAACCTTACATCAGAACAGTCACCCACCAAGATCAAAGTGTCTGTTTCTACGCCACTGTCTGCTTTTTCATAACCTCGCATTGAGCAATACTGTACAGTAGATATACACCAGACTTCATATTTAAATTGCTTGAGTTCTTTGTGGATGTAAAATTTTTAAGTAATAATAAAAATGTTATTGCTTCAAATAAATCAAATTAGTTTATAAAATTCAGTGAGAGGGACTCAATTGAGAGGGATTTTTTAATGGATTTCATCCATGTCATTCCATAAAAGCATCTTCAACACCTTTAGGTATTACAGTGCTCTTATTGCATACCATAGGATGATTAGGCTGTATTTAAGAGGCACTCATTTTGTTTGTTGCATGTCGAATTATACTTACACCTAGAGGTGTGGATGCAGTATCATGCAACAGTTTTTAGTTACTGATGCCGCTGCAGAAATTTTCTGTTCTCAGTAAGCCATAATTAATTTATTCTGTGAATGAATGTGTCCGGTAATAAAAGGGTTACTAATACAAAACAAGTAGTATTCGGCTGGTCATGTGATCCCAAAATGACAGCCCAACTGATGTGACTTTCTCCATGTAAAATAAAACGGCTTTTGTAAGGTTAACAATTTGACTGAAATCATCATCTTATGTGAATAGAAAAAAAAAAGATTAAATAAAGATTAAAAATTATGTAAAATAAAATGGCTTTTGTTAGGTTACCAATTTTACTAAAATCATCTTATGTGAATAGAAAAAAAATCAATGAATAAAATGTTTTAAATTAAATACAATTATGTAAAATAAAATGTATTTTATGTAAAATAAAATAAAATGGCTTTTGTTAGGTTACCAATTTGACTAAAATCATCTTATATGAATAAGAAAGAATAAGAAAATGATTTTAAAAATATGAAATTAAATTCAATTGAAATATTAAATTACAATATTTAAAAATAAAAACTTTTTTACACATTTTCCTATCATTTTGTTTGTAAAATTACATTATTATAATATAAAATAAAATTATAAATAAAATGCTGCATTTTCATTATACCTATTATATACATATTCATACAATTATTTTATTATTTTTAAATTCTGTTTTAATTAAAATATGATTCGTGTTTAGAAGGTTATTTTGAAGATGTCCACATGACAGACACAAATATTAATATATATATATAAATATATATAAATAAAATACATTTTATTACACAGGGTATTTTGAAGGTGTTTAAATGTAAAACTTCTAATGGTACATCAGTGTAATGACTTTGATTACTTAATTGTAGGGAATTAATTATTATTAATTCATTCAGGTTTTAGTGAACAGAACGTCACTGAGATTACGAGAAGCACAAATGTTAAAAAATACATTTTATTATACAAATTACAAAATTATTATTTAAAAAAAATTCTGTTCTATTTTAATGTAAGTAAAATATAATAAAATTCCTGTTCAGAGGGCTATTTTGAAGGTGTTTATGAGATTCGTCTCATCAAAAGGAGCATTAGTGAACAGAACGTCACTGAACTCTATAAGCTCATGAGCGGCGTTCCTAACGCTCCTCTCACTGTTGCATTATCTCTAATATTCACTGTATGTATGGCAGGTTCATTATTAAAGCCACTTACAGTAATCTCATCCATCTTTTAATTTTTTCCCCGCTTTTTAATTTTTTCCCTCTCGCTCTCTTTCTTGAGACTGGTTTTTGATTAAATAAAAAGCCGAAGGGATGGATATGGCTGTTAATTGCATGGGGCTGATGTGAGAGCTGAATCAACACAGAAGAGAGGTCATTAAACCCAGCCGGTCCCCTCCGCTCCGTTTGTCTGACTGCGCTCCAAGCTTCTCCCCCCTCATCTGTCTTTAATTTAACTTCGCAGTGTTGGGTTGCTCCAGTCCACTGGAAATAATCTTCCTCCTTCATCTTCAAACCACTGTTATCCCCCTGCTCTTATTGTGCAGTCACGTAGCCCCATTGTCCAACTACCAAACTTCAATTAAAAGAGGACGAATATATCTGGGCATTCATCAACTGATTCATTATTCTGCAATCCGTCTCCCATCATAGTTATTTGGATAGGTTGATTAATCTCTCTGTCATGCATCCATAAAGATATATGATTACATATAAAAAAAACATCAAGGCATCACAGGAGTTTCATAAAGATTGGTTTGCACAATCATTTTAATCTGAAGAGCATAGAGCAAACCGAAAGGGCGAGAAACACAAAAAACTCCATCTTATTATCATCTTTGATTACATTTAAATGTTTATGCGGTGCCTGTTGGCATTATCAGAGAAAAATGTGTAGAATTGACCACACGAAGACGGTCGGAAGTTCTCGTATTTCTGCTGATGGTAAAGCCTCAGCTGCAGAAGCAGCCTCCTTGTTTGCCAGGACTAAAGCGAAGCATTGTGCTCAACAAGCATGTGTTTCTGATGAAAGCATCAGTATAACGCAGAACTGCAGAGACAAAGTGAGAGTGACAGAACCGTGAAGGGAGGGGAGAAAGAGCGAGAGAACCATGTTGCTAAAGCTTATGATTTATACTGCAGATTCCTTCATATTCATTGCTTCATGACATTGCAAAACAAGTCATCTCGTTGAACACAAGAACATCTCTTGTTCTTTCTGCCAAGGTCATTAGAAAGTAGGGATGCACCGATATCACTTTTTCCAGTACTCGCCTGATACCGATACTTTTATTTTTGGTACTTGCCAATACCGAGTACCGATATCAATATTTTCATTGCATTTGTAAATTTTTAAAATATTGGGTACAGAAACCAAAAGAGTATGTATAATGTTAGTTGGTTAACTGCATTTATCAAATAGATACAGTCAAACCAAAATTTATTCAGACACCTTCAACATTTCTCACATTATCACAGTTTATTCGCTATAGTTTAGAAAATGGTAATAAAATATGACAAGAACTCAGAGTTAAACTGTGTCAGAACAAATTCAGCTTGATAATGTTAGATAACTTTGATAGAAAGGTGTCACGACACGGTGTGTGGAGGCAGGCAGGACGACAAGGACGGCAAGGATTCCAATAATGACTTTTAATGTAGACACAACAAGGCAGATGATAGAATGTGCAGAGGCAGTTGTCCGGGTAGTGCGTGAGGTGAGCCAGGGACAGAAAGTCGTTCGTGTGGTCCTCAAGAGAGCGTTCCCCCTGCTACAGCAGGAGGATTTGGAAGGCGGGGTAATCCATAACACGAAAAATAAAAAACTGACAAAAACCGGGAAAACACGCCGCTATACTTTACTTTTTGTGGTCGGTTATTCTGTCATGACACGGTGTGTGGAGGCAGGCAGGACGACAAGGATTCCAAGGATTCCAATAATGACTTTTAAT
>NW_015629561.1:794232-820336 GCF_001515625.1 Sinocyclocheilus rhinocerous
ACACGCACACGTATTTGTACTGGTGCAGAATGAGAGGGACAAGTACAGTACAGCCTAGCGCATTTCACACAGGCTGTTAGTTTCACTTTCACCAGAAAGTCGTGTATGCCTAAGGTTGAAAATAAATGATGATTATAGTGAATGCCCCTATGAATGGTTTTATTTGTACGATTTCGTTTTAATTCAAATGATGCGTGCTAAGTGAGCGAACATCAATAAAGATCACACAACAGAAGTGCGCGCTCTCTCTCCCTCCCTCCCTACCATTAACTTGTGCATTGTTTTACTTACACCTTTTTGACATATCCGACCGAACTACAAACTTTCCAGTGATGTCTGTGAGAAAGGGATATTCACTCGACAAGCTCGAGCATCTGCGCCGCCGCGCACTCAATCCACTCAACGTGCATTGCTCATCAGCTCGCGCACATCAGCTATACAGGCGTTAATACTGAATGTTTTATATTTATTCATTGCATACATCTACTTCGTAGACATGTTTAATCTCTAATAACTCCATTCTGCTGTCTGTTGTTCTGTTGTCGGTGTTTCTTTGTCTGAATATGGCGCTTAACACATGCTGTATGGTATCGGCGTTTGGTATCGGGGCATTTTAACGAGTTCGAGTACGAGTACAGGAGCTCAGTATCGGTATCGGTGCATCCCTATTAGAAAGGAAAGTGAGCTCTGAATGAGAACGGAAAATCTTCAGAAAGAAAATCAGATCTGAAAAATTATTGTCTTGCAAATAATGTACTGTGGAGGTGCCGTGGGAAATTATTTTATTCTAGAATACCATGGTAAAAGTCCACAAAAAAGAAGAAAAAAAAAAACAGGCATAAGTACATTTTTGGTGGGAATTAGATTTGATGTCACTCATTTTTAGTATGGATGACACTGGAACTTTGTTTTAATAGGAAGTGATGTCACTTTCCAAATGTCCAGACACCCACTTAATACACTCTAAAAAATGCTGGGTTAAATACAACCCAGTGCTGGGTAAAATAGGGACAAACCCAGCAATTGGGATTGCTGGGTTTGTCCCTATTTTACCCAGCACTGGGTTGAATTTAACCCAGCATTTTTTAGAGTGTAGTTTCATCATAAGCCAGGTTTCCTGTTATTGGAAGTAAATCGAACACAAGTGCAGAAGTGATTCCATAAGGAGCCATTTCAGTCCTTCATGTTATGTTCAAGCTTCATTGTGCAAGTTAAACAAATCCAGACCCAATCAAATCCATAACCGTCTGCCAGGCTGCACTGGTTTAAAGGAGCCACAATAAAATACACATTTCACTCTTATTTGAAATCATTTTCTTCTTGAATGAATTTCTTGTAATAAGCTCCATTGTGTGCAAAGTAATTCTAAGCACATTTCTGTGATTTATCCCGCTGAACCTGCACATACAGCAGTGATTTCCTGACTGCTTCAGTTTTGTTGAAAATATACGCAGCACACTCATGCTTATCGTTACGTTGCTTGCTCTAATTGTTGTCTGCATGGAAGTTAAATATGCTTGTTTGACACAGAATAAAAGAAGCTTCTATAATTAAAAAATTTTACAGTATTATTGTGGAACAGTATAATTTTTGTAAACAATGCACTACTGTTAAAAAAATTACCAAGCATAATTATTTGATTAAATAAATGCATACATAAATAAGAATTTTCAGCTGCCATTATTCTTTAGTCTTGTGATCCTTCAGAAATCATTCTAATATGTTGATTTAATACTCAAGAAACTTTTCTTCTTCTTATTATCAATGTAGAAAATAGTTGTGCTACTTAACCATTTTTATATATATTTAGATATATATACACACACACACACAAACACAAACACACAAACACACACACACAAACACACACACACACACACACACACACACACACACACACACACACAAAAAAGGTTTACCTTCCAACATGACAATAAACCAAAGCGCACAGCAAAATTGACCACACAGTGGTTGAAGGAGAAAAAGGTGAATGTCCTTGCTTGGCCTAGTCAGAGCCCAGACTTAAACCCCATTGAAAATCGGTGGAATGACTTGAAGACTGCAGTCCACAAACGGTCACCATCAAATTTAACTAAACTTGAGCAGTTCTGCAAAGAAGAGTGGGCAAATATTGTAAAGTCTAGATGTGCAAAGTTAGTAGAGTCATATCCCAACAGAATAAACACTGTAATTAAAGCAAAAGGTGGTTCAACAAAATACTGACACAAGGGGCTGATCCTTTTTCCAACTCAGTGATTTTTTTTTTTCTTCTGGTGTTATATCTTTCACTTGGATGATACAACAAAAACTGTGTCCATCTTCATTTCAGGCTGCAAACAAATATGATTATTTTAAAGGGGGTGATTCTTTTCTATAGCCACTTTATGTATGTATGTTTGTGTATATATATATAGAGATGTTGTGAAATCTTTTTAAATGTAGTCAGAAAATACATGATATTGAATTGCATTATGGACAAAGGTTTTGCAATATTGTTGCAGATTTCTTTTTTCTTAAATTATGAGACAAAATATTACAGAATTAGAAAAGGTTATGTTACAACTATAATTGAGATTAGAAGATGTTAATGTCAAAAATGGTTGCATATTTTTAACAACAGCAAAAATGTCCTACTGAATTTAAAGTATTAGAGAGAAGGCATAAAAATGGCCAAAACTATTTAAAGGGGTCATATGATGCTTTTTTAAAGATCATTATTTGGTGTATTTGGTGTAACAGAACATGTTGACATGCTTTAATGTTCAAAAAACACATTATTTTTCAAATACTGTGTCTCTCTCTCACTCACACACACACACGATGCGCAAAACTCCGGATTTGAACAGTCAACAGCAAATACTTAAACTAATAACAAAACAGTTTGTCATGCACGCTTAACACTAGAGCTGCACGATTTTGGATAAATTGAGAATCACGATTTTTTGGTCTCAAATAGAGATCAAGATTCTCCCACGATTCTTAACTAAAAAAATGTGTAATTTACTAGAGGCTGTGAGAAAATATTAATTGCTGCAATCTATTTAAAAGCGTTTAATTAATTTGCATGAATTAAAAATGTATATATATATATATATATATATATATATATAACATTTTACAGTACAAAATTTTACAATAGTAATATTTATTAATTTAATATTTTTATTCAGTAATAATATAAAATAATAGCTTTTTAAATCGCAATCACATTTTTTAATCGCAGTTCCAAATTTTGTGCTCTGAACTCTTGAGAAATGTGGAAAGCATGCTAGCTATCTCTTTATTATGACTTCTTTAAAGTCACCAAGGTTTTTTTTTACTCTCCTAAAACAGTCAGACTAGCAGCATGAACTGGACTACTTGTAAAAGCAATCGAAATATGGCTGCCGTTGCCCTCTGTTGACCCCTGCATTAATAAAACAGACACTATGTCTTCTGTTTGGCATCTTCGTGACTTCTGGAAAGAAAGAGAAGCTGAATTTTCTCTGCGCTCGAGGCCAGTGGCATTTTTCACGTCAGGGTTATTAATATATGATTTTCATCACAACTGGTGACCTCTTCACCTCCATTATAATGCGCTCTTTGCAATTTCATACTTAATTTTCAATAGCCACATGTCCTCTATTGCTGAATTGTGAGAATATCTGGACGGGATTTGTGCAGAGTATGAATATGTTCGTGAGAAAATGAGAAACTGTACAGATGCATTTTGTGTGAAGACACTGGAGTCCTCAAAACAGATGCAGATGTTGGAGAATGTGTTTAACCTCTCCCCTTGCCTGGATGGATCCTCTGTTTCATGCAAACATTTAGAGACCAGAACTGCTCTGACCACCAGGCTAAAACGTGAACTCCCTATCTATAGATGACCCGCTATGACCATATTTATGGACCACAGACTTAAAAGAGAGAGAAAAACAGAAGGAGAGAGAGAGGTAAAAGGCAAAGTGAACAAGAGATGCAACAGAGAAGGCCTCATCATACATTGCACTGTTGCCTTGAACAGACATTCCTCTTCAACGACTCTGGCAGCTCTTTAAGAGCCTATTAAACCACACTGTTTTCTGTTGCCCAAGCCTCACAGAGCTTTCTTGGGCAACAGAAAAGAGGTTGGGGGCGATGCCTGTCCAAGCAGCAGTCTTTAACACACAACTTCACACAGCTAATTGCAAAATAAGATGAAAATATGTGGATTATGCGTAACAAATGCTAACAAGATGCTAGTGTAGATGATGTGAATCGGTTGTAAGCAAATAAAGCAGATGTTGTTTAGAAAACTGATGTATTTCCCAGCATGAAAGGACCTTAGACCAGTGGTTCTCAACCTTTTTGACTTCAAGGCCTTTTTTATTTTCCGTTAAAGACAATATTTAAATGCCCCCTATATAATTTAATGCACTTCTGGTACTTGTGTTGTAATTAAAATAAACTAAAAAAATATGGTGTCAGTTTAATGTTGTACATCTTTATTTTTATTTTATTTTTAGCATTTTAATTAATATTAAAAATAAGTTTAAACTAAATTTAAATAATGTGAACTATTGCCTTGGATACATTTTGGAGGTTGACCTCTGATGCCAGACAATTGGATTCCTTGCCATCAAAAAAAAACAAAACAAAAAAAACCCCACATATAACAGTGATAGATTTCTTTTATCCTGTTCTTTTATTCTATTACTGTACAATCTTGTCCAGTTACAAATGTATCCTGTCTACCTCCAGTTTTATTGCAAGCAAGAATAGAGATTTATCCTTAAAATGTAAACAATTCAAATCAATGCACTGCTTTTCGCCATCATTCTGTGAGATTATTATGTACGGGTTATGATTTAGATTATGGGCTGTTGATACTCAAGCCTACATATGTGCTGCTCTAGAATTAGACAGTAACGAAACCTGTTTTTTGGAAAAGATAAAATAATACTGCTAACACTAGGCATTTACTACATCAAAAAACATTAGGTAGATACATAAATTTAACATTTAGATTCACACAACTGATATAAATGGAACGTTTTGGAATTACAAGACAGATATTTCACATTGGAAAAAATTACGGGAGCAATTCACAACCGCTTACAGTATAATATTCCAGTATGTAAGAACTGATGTAGTGAAAATGATAGAAAGAGTGAGAATAAGAACATCACAGGACCACATGTAGAGACTGACATGATTCTTTTCACGTTTATATACAATCTATGATACAAACTGTAGTATGGCACCATATATTAAATACACGTCTTTCTCCCACTCGCATACATCTATGAGTTTCACACTCACAGTTTATGGCTTTTGTAATCCTCAAAGGACTACACCAGTGTACAACAGTAAGTGTGCGCACCGAGAGGTGATATTTGGGAATAATGTTACAAAATAGCGCTAGTGTTGATTGGATTAATATCAGACTAAATGTTAAAATGTATTAAAAGTATTGTTTAAAAATAAAATCGATTAAACAACAAAAACATGTAACCTTTAAAGAAAATAAGCAATTAATGCTTAAAAATATATACATTGCCTTTTTTTATCCTTCCACATAGGGTTTTATCGAGGAATCATTGCCTGATTTGATTGATCTTTCCTATTTACAGGGGTGCAACACATGTTGTTATGACTGTGCATTTGTGTGTTTGTTTGCTGTTGTGTGCAGAATCTCATAAGTGCATTTGAGCTATTGTGTGTGTTTGAGAAGTGTCTTGAAGACAGAGTGAGTGGAGTGTGTGAGCCAGCTCTTTTACTGTGGGAGGACAAGATTTTGCACTGTAGAGAGAGCAACTGGCTCTGGTCCCACATATCTTGTGACTCACCAGGCCTTTTCAGCACCAATTCCTCTGCTCTCTCTGTGTGTGTGTGTGTGTGTGTACTGGTTTATATATCCTGGCTTTTGTAATCCTCAAAGGACTACACCAGTGTACAACAGTAAGTGTGCGCACCGAGAGGTGATATTTGGGAATAATGTTACAAAATAGCGCTAGTGTTGATTGTGTATGTGATCTTTGGATACATCTTCCTTGAGAACTTAGCGTTGGAATGTTTTTAGGAGACTGTATTGTTTTCGACAACAGATCTGAGCTGCAATTCAAGCTCTTTTATGGTGTGCATTATTGTGGAATTCTTAAACCACTGGATGGCTGTGGATTGTGCATTTATCAAAAGTTTGGCACTAAGATGATTTCAAATAACTAACAAACACTGACATTTACGAACTTTTTTTTGGCTTTTCTCAGTGGCCTCATAAGTCTTTTGGGTGTTTTTGTATTCAGCATCATGCCAATGTAGACTCAACGAAACATTTTAAGCAGAAACCAAACTCCAGAAATAGTTCATATGTATAAAGACTATTGCAGAATATCACCACTAGTGTACGACGCCCCAACCCTTTTCCTAGCAAGACAGTTCAAAAGGAAGCTACTAGACTGTAACTCACAACTCCAACTAGGTTTGTGCCCACTCCAGATCATCGGATGTCATTCTTTGCTTGTTTCTTCTCAAGTCCCAAATCAGTAAAAGTGGCAGCGCCTCCTACCGGAGTCTCAGGAGGAAAAGCACAGCCCGCAACACTCCATGCAGATCTCCAGACAGTCTGCAGACTCGCAGCACGCGTCGAGTACAGTTCATGTGCACGGATTCCACAAAATGATCATAAAACCACGGACCGTGCTTAACCTTTGGTATTAGTGAAATCCAAAGATGTGCTCCATTGAGAGCCGTCCACATTAAGAAAAACCAAAAGAACCTGACCAATATATTATATTACGCTCTGAAAATACCCACTCTCTCCGCAAAACATTTATGCTAGTCTCTCAGACATACATTTGCTGTCGTTTTGATTAGCGAGGCCGGGTGCATTAAGTATAACCAATAATTGCTCTGTTTGATCCAGTTTGGTTTGGAAGAACCATGCAAGTAATAAGGAGACTATTGTTTGAAAGGCATTAAGTGTTACAGTGTCCTCTAAACACTTCTCAAACATTCTGTTTTTATTACTACTACTAGTAAAAAATTAAATATTACAATCGTAATTTTTGGGCTAAATTGTCCAGCCCCTACAAATTAGCACAGTAAAAAATAATAATAATTAAAATAAAATATTTAATATTTGAAAACGAAGACAGCTATAAATATTGATTGTAAGTTGTGCTGTAAAGTAAAATTCTGATGCGCAGGAGCCGCATGTGGCGCAGTCCAGCACGATGTTACACAGTGTGAGGAACTCGCAGAACAGACAGGCCAGGATGCAGTGGACACAGCAATCTGGATGCAGCACAGAAAGTTAGTCACAACAGAAATCTCTCTGGCGAGTGATGGATATCTGCGTCAATCAAACTTCCTGCAAATGAAAGAAAAAGTGTACAAACAATCAGGGTTATTGTGCAGTGAGGTCTGACTCACCATCCTGGGCCTCTGTGGGGATCTGGGAGCTGTTGGATTTGGAGCTACCTTTGCTCCTCTTGCTGCTCTGACTGTTGATGGATGGGTTCGACTGCAGTTTCTTGGGGTTTTTATGGGCTGTGGATGAAGATGAGGAGGATGACGAGGCGGCTCGTGAAAAGGTTCCGTTTCTAACCCCATTGCTATGCGGCTTGCTGTCTCTCCTCAGCAGCGCCGCTGTTTCAGTCGAGTTAGATAGCGTGGGGTGTATGGGCGTAGACCGTGCCTGAGGTTGATCTGAGAGAGAGAAAGAAAACAAACAAAAAGGTGAGCAGGGTTATAGCTGGGTTTTATATCAGCTTTTTCTGCTGCTGTGTAATTATTCTCCTTTTGCAGCCTAAGGATGTGTAAAAGAAAAACAGCAGCTGCATATTTGTGGCTAGAAGACTTAGTTAGCATCTTGTTTCTTCAAATGGAATTAACCGTTTCCTCACATTGACCAATTAACTTCCAAAAAAGGGCCTCAGGCAGATTATTGTGTAATACCCAAGAAAGATCCTACTGTACAGAAAGGGAGAGGTAGTGTGCTACAATTTTTTTGTTTTTTAATTAGCTTCTAATTGTAAATATAACTTGCAAAGTTATAGAAAGTTAAGAATAGTAACATGTACAGTAACAAGTAACAACAGTAATTATTCCTGTGATGGAAAAGCTGATTTTTTTTTACACGATCCTTTAGTGAAAGTGAAAGTGAAAAAGTGAAGTGAAAGTGAAAGTGACATGTGGCCAAGTATGGTGACCCATACTCGGAATTAGTGCTCTGCATTTAACCCATCCAAAGTGCACACACACAGCAGTGAACACACACACACCGTGACACACACCCGGAGCAGTGGGCAGCCATTTATGCTGCGGCGCCCGGGGAGCAGTTGGGGGTTCGGTGCCTTGCTCAAGGGCACCTCAGTCGTGGTATTGAAGGTGGAAGAGAGCGCTGTACATTCACTCCCCCCACCCACAATCCCTGCCAGTACGAGACTCGAACCCGCAACCTTTGGGTTACGAGTCAGACTCTCTAACCATTAGGCCACGACTTCCCCATTCCCCATTCCCTCATTCTAATATGCTGATTTAGTGGTCAGAAACATTTATTGTTATCAAAGTTGAAAACAGTTATTCTGCTTAACATTTTTGTGGAAACTGTGATAAATTATTGTTGTTATTATTATTATTATTTTGTATTATTTTTTGGTTCAAACAAACAGCATGTCTCACTTTTGGTCATTTTAATACAGCTTTGCTGAATAAAAACTATTAATTTATTAAAGAAAAAAATTATATTATATATAATTTGAATCTTATGAATCCTACTGATCCCAAACTTTTGAACAGTAGTGTGCATCTCAACATTTTTGAATTTACACTTTTAATAGTTTCGATTTTAACATTAACTTTACAGTATTTATATATTACAATATTTACCTGCATATATTTTTTACTAAATTATTATAATTATTAAATTAGTATACACATTAATATTTGAGTGATAAATTGTTGAAGCTATATTTTTAATTAATTGAAAAGTGTGAACTTTTTGCTACTTTAAATCAGAGACTATTAAAACATCTGCCATATGTGTTAGATCACAAAACTAGTCTAACGAGGCTTAGGAAACTTAATGAGTATATAAAAATATCAATGTTGTTTAATTTTATAAATCACCAACAAAACCAGCAAATTCAATTTATATCCCAGTCCTACTTTTTTCAACAGGTCAACCACAGGAAGAAACAAGGGCAAGACTGACTGAGATTGATGCCAAAGTAGGGTTTGTTTCTGGGAAAGAGCCTTCAGTGTTCAGTAGGGACAGGGGTCCTGACGGGAAAAGCGCATGTGTTTACAATATCCGCTTGATGCTTGCTGATCAGCAGTAAGCATGGGGTCTAGACTGTTGATATGACTAGACACAATGATATGGCTCATGTTTTCAGATTCACTGTCTTAGTTACTCTATCATTTTCATCTGTCTCTTCTACAGTTTGTTCACTCATAATATTTCCTTTATTTTTGGTTGTGTATCGTTTCAGTATCATGGCTTTCCCCCCAACCAGCTTCAAAGCACCAAAGAGAAACAGTCCAAAACAAACAGACAAGCAAACAAACAAAGAAACAGGAATTAATAAACCGAGATCAAGAGACCAGAATGGATTTGCATATCATTGCTTCAGAGTTGCAGGAAGGGTACACAAAGGAACAAACAACCAACATGAGATCACCGCTATGCTTCATTTCCCACAGAGAGCAAATGACAAGACAACATACACAAATCAAGCAAAGGAGCAGAAGTTGCAGGAAACATTTCTGTGTGCCTCGAAAATGAAAATTAAATAAAACCACAGACATCTAGGGGTCCAAACAGTTGAGATTTTATAGTAGAGGATGGCTTTAAAATAAATGCAATAATCAAGCTCTACAGTAAAGAGTCTAAAACATGCAGCCAACTAGCAGCCAACTCTCTCTAATGTAACTTCCGAAATATTCAGGGTTTTTTTTTCATCTGAAACATGCTGTAACATATTCCAAAATGACTTACTGTATTTGAATTAATGAGAGATTAATGGGAGCGGTGTGTGAACCCAAGTTTATTTGTATAGCGCATTTCCCACATGCCGATGGTTCAAAGTTTTGCTTTAAATAAATTGGTTTACACTTGGCATTTGTGATAAATGCTGTTCATACTGAATGCCACTATAATTTATGTTTGTTTTATACTTATGATTACAATTCCTGTTCTGTTCTAAAGACCGTTAAATTTAAAGGATTTGTTGTGGAGTGAGGGGAACTAAATGGTTAATAGTGTTTATGTTTGTAAACATTTCTTAATTATTGGCATTTTACATTATTTCTGAATATAATAATGAAATGTGACTTACAGTCAGGTGCAACCTACTTTCTGGAAAATACGGTATCTGCAAACTTTCTGACTTCAGCCACTCTCTCTAAATCGAATGCCTCATAAAAGTCAGAAACATTTTTCAGGTCTAATTAAAAATAAATGCTTTGTTTCAGGCACAGGCACTGATTAAACAAATACTCAATTAAGCTCTTGAATCTGGGCACCGTATGGTGGACAACTGTTTGAAAAGCGGACCACAATCCACGCAGGCTGCCATCGAAAACAAAAGAATGTGTACAATGATACGCCACGGTGCAGCCAGATCAGGGTAATGAAAACAAAAGGAGAGGCATATCAGCTAAAGTTATGTCTAATGTTATAATTACAACGTCAGTCATTTTGTGCACTGGGTGTGAGGATGAGGCCAAACGTTTGGCGTTCTGAAGTTCAGACACAGTCTTCCTGTGAGTTTACAGCCTACAAATGTTCTAGTGTTCCTCCACAAACTGCTCGTGGAGTTGACTTTGGCAAGCAGTCTACAGCACTTTGTATATTTTACTCTTGAGCACCGCAAAAGACTAATTATTCTGGAAAAAAGAAAAACTATGTGAAATGCAGACCTTCAGAGCCAAAAGAAAATAAACCCCCAAAACAGAGAAAGGCTAAATGGACCTTTTACATGAAATGTTTTGTTATATTTTTTTGTGAATGATAATAGTATTTAATCCCATCTTATTGCTGCACTAAACATTTTCACATAAGAGTCACATAAGAAACGACTGAAGGGAACATTAAGAGAGCCAGAGTTCATAGGAATACGTCTGGTGCCCATGCGGAGGCATGTGGACTTGACAGAGTTCAGGAAAAACATACACAAACACACCTCGTTCTATTCACAGAGTCTGATGGTGGAAGGTCTAGAAGACAGAACTGGCAATCAGCTACATTAGATAATGGCTGAGTGGACACATGCCCACAGTGTGCTGATGTTGGAGCCTGGCCGAGATCAGACCGCAAGCAAATTCACTCTGATTGGATATTTTGCCATTTCAAACTTTACTCCAGATGTTGAGTTTGTTATAAAGAAAAAAAAAAAGATATCTCTATAAAGTGCATTAAATGTCAGTCTATGAAAAGACTAAAAGCCCGCATTTCTTTAGAAGTGAAAGCAGTTTCTTCTTTCAAGCGGGTAAACATCACCCTTGAGTCCATATGTTCTGTGTTAGATTGGTGGGGTGTTTATAATGAACTTCCACCCCCATTTGTTTGCCAGGCTTTATTGTGTATGATCTTGAGCTTGCCAGGTCTAGATTGAAGGATCAGCCCTTCAGAAACAGTTACAGTTCACCATGGAGTTACATCTGACATTTGAAACTGTGATGCTTTCATACACGGAGACAAAGACAGTAAACCTGAAATACATCATCTACATTACCACCAGCTGCTGAGAGGTTCACAGCACAACTGTGGTCTGGCATCTACAATATTACCAATATTACACATTACCCTTCAAATGTATGGGTTAACTAAGATTTTTTTAAATGAAATTAAACGCTTCTTTTCAGCAAGGATGCACTCAACTGATCAAAAGTGAGTAAAGACACTTATAATGTTACAAAATAATTTTATTTTGAATAAATGCTGTTCCTTTGAACTATTAATAAAAAAAAAATCCTGAAAAATCTAAATATAAGCAAAGAATTTTTTGAGCGCCAAATCAGCAAATTAGAAGGATTATGTGACACTGAAGAGTGGAGTAATGACTGCTGGAAATTCAGTTTTGCCATCACAGGAATAAATTACATTTTAAAGCAGATTAAGACAGAAAAGGTGAGTATAACAAATTCTTTCAGGAACATTAAAAACTCTTACTGACCCCAAAGTTTTGATTTGAACAGTAGTGTATATATGAATTTATATATCAACTAATACATAATGTGTTTATTAGCAACCATAAATGTCTTTTAACACAGAATCCCAGATGTGCATCTCTTTTCTCAAGAAGTGGTGCTTACAAATCAGAGTTGAAGGTACACAAATTTTGTGGCCCATATACATTA
This sequence comes from Sinocyclocheilus rhinocerous, assembly GCF_001515625.1. Lineage (NCBI taxonomy): Eukaryota > Metazoa > Chordata > Actinopteri > Cypriniformes > Cyprinidae > Sinocyclocheilus > Sinocyclocheilus rhinocerous. The sequence continues at coordinate 806,560 of NW_015629561.1, forward strand.
TGGTCCAGAAAGAGCACACTTTAAGCAGTATTCTGTACATAACTATTGACTAAATATTGTCTGATGATCTGTGTTTGCTAAAATTACTTTTGTAAAAAAAATATATAAAAAAAAAATAAAAGTACAAATGCTTTGTAGTTTCACTAAGGAATGTTCAATAAATATCTGGATATTGCTATAGGAGTGTTTGCAAAGGAAACTAATTCACACTAAAACTCAAGTGATCGTATAACAATGCATAAATAAATGCATTTAAGTGTGAATGTGAAGCACATGATGAAGGCTACATTATGAAATTAAAGTTCTACTCTTTTGTAAGTGTAAGACTAGGTATCTTTATACAAGGTGGCTCAGTGAGAAGATAAAAAAAAAAGCGTGTTAGACAATAACACAATGGCTTTTTAAATCCAGCCAGAGAAAAATAAAACATTTTCAAGAAAGATTAAAACTTATGTTCAGACATATACTCTTAAGAAACTGTTTCACAGAAACACATTGTTTTCACAGTGACTCATCTAAACTTGCATTCAGAGTGTCTATTTCAAGGTTAAATAGATAGATTAGTGGCTCTCGGAACAGCACTGTATTGTACACTGCTTGAGTTACACCCACAGCATTTCAGACTTTTTTTGACCTAAATAAAAGTGCACACGCGGTTAAAGGGTGTAAACATATTTAAAGAGAATCCACAATAACATGGGGCATATTTGTGTTATCCTGTGCTGCAGTTTTTGGATGAGGTATTTGACTCAGGATGTTAATTTGTTTGTGTGCATTTGTGTTTAGGGCAGTAAACACGCAGCGTCAGTCGGTCTCCTGGGCATCTGCCAGTAAGACAGAAATTTCTACACAAGCCAGAAGTTTCTCTGCTGAGAATCAGAGGGCAAAACTATGACACGTCTTGTGCTCTCATATCCAAAACGAAGTTCATATACATGCATAAAAATGTGACATGTTCACATACATTTCAAAGCTTTGATACATTACCATATATGCATTTTACATACTGAACACACAAACCTAGTCAGGATTATGGTGAATGAAGTCGTTGTTGGGTTGTGGGTAAATCAATACTGAAAGAGACTGGATGTTCACCTTCTATCAATTCAATCAGTTTTCATTATTTACCATGCACCCAAAGAACACCAGAAAAAAGGGAGAGATGGACAGAGTAAGAGTGTCAAGAAATCGATGTGTGGATGTGAAGCTGATGACAAATGACAGGAAGTAAATCAAAAGGGAAACAATTCTTCATCTTTAAGAGAGGCTTTACTGAAGTTCTCTCATCTTTAAACAGTCTTCCGCTGCTAAAATAATAGTCCATCAGTGCATTACTCTGCAGTCTGAAATCATCTGTGGGTGGGGACACTCAGACAAGGGGTGAATCATCCTCAGGTTGCTTGTAAAAAAATGTAAAAGTATATTTCATAAAATTATATATTTTCCAAAATCATCCATAAAGCACATGGATCAGCAGCTCTTAGCATCGCCCATTCTATCCTTATCTAAAATGCACAATTCAGGCCTGAGATGTCAAGTTTCTCTAGGTGTGCAGAATCACTCAGGACCCACTATTTCATCTGAACATGCGCCTTTCTGGGCCCCTGAGACCCCCAGACGTCAGCTGCATTATCTCATCTTAAATTCCCTGCCCAGGGCCCCAGGTTTCCCGTAACACCTCATTTATAGTCCCCCACTGGTCCAAACAGCCATGAGTAACACTACCTTCTGTCTAAAACCCGCAGGACCACAGAAGCCAGTGAGTCAGCACTTTTTCATTAATACAAAATGAAAACACAAACACATGAAATCTTCAAGAGCAACAAGCTATCAAACATAAATGATTATCTGTTCTTACTGAGAAATGTTCAGCATTTAAAAAATAAAAAATAAAAAAATAAAAAATAATGGTAGGACAGATGGTGCAAATAAAAGCACCATATCTTCACACCAGTGAAATGGAAATCCCCTACTTTCTAAACAAGGACGCCTGTTGTCGGTAAAACCGAAAAGAAAAAGAAAACATCCAAATGTGGCAAGGGATAAATTATATGGCTCTTTGAAAAGCAAAGCCAAATTTTACAGGGTGGCCTCAAACAAAAAATACAGCATATAGTATGTTCGCAAGAGATCAAGTAATCTTTAATCCCGTTCTGCCTGAGCTCATTTCAATGACAATCTCCAGCGATGAAGACTCTAATCAGAGAATTTTAAAGCTGTAATTTAAGCCAGCATTTTTCCCTCTTCCTTCAAGTCATTTATTTCCCCTGATGCTGGCCCCTCTGAACACTGATAATAGATGATGTGATGAGTGAGACATAGGAACTGAGCTTTAAGCCCTGCTGAAGCTGAATAATTCAATAAAAAGTCCAGAATGGGACTGAGAGACAGGATATGCAATGAGACCATTCTCTGACCAAATTCAATTTTTATCAAGCCATCTCAGAAGCCGCTTTCCTATACAGTATATGGACCTCCCCAGTCATCATTTTCCTAGCTGGTGTTCTGACAATCAGTAGAGCGGTACAGTCACTTGATCAGTTCAGAGGAAATGCATTGATAAAATATCTTGAAATGCTCCTGCTAATGAGAGTGTATGAGGGGGATGAGTGATTGTACTGATTAGGGCTGGGTATCGATTCAGATGTCCCAATTCGATTTGATTTCGATTCGCAAGCTCTCGATTCGATTCTCGATTTTTTGATTACATTCAGTGAATATAGTTTTAATACAAATGCTATTGATATTTCTGTTCATGTCATCATATAGTGAGACGGCAGAAGAAGCTGAAAACACCGCGAGCGTCATCCACGCTTTAGTATGTGTGAGTCTAGACTGCCAGTACTGGTTACTGTCATTATGTTATTGTATCACACAGGGTGAGCTTAAAACCAGACGTCCCAGGCAAATGAATTGGCTCTTCAGAAAAGTAATGTCTTTAACTTTATCCTAGGGCTCAACATGAGGATGACCGAGTGGCCCAGGGCCAATGTCAGAGTTTCAGGCCAGTTGGCAGAACAATCACTTGCCTTTTAGTTGCCATGTATTGGATTTGAAACCAAAGAGCACCTCTTATGGAAACGGTCACATAGAAGTTAATTCGATCTTTAAGACCAATTAGTCTTAGTCAGTGTTGGGCAAGTTACTTTGAAAATGTAATCAAATTACTGATTACTCCTCTTAAAAGTACCGTATTGGCCCGAATATAAGACGACCCTGATTATAAGATGACCCCCCCTTTTTCCAGATGTACCGTTTGGTAAAAGGCTTTTTAAAAACCAAATCTTGTTTTTTCTCAGTTAAACACATTTTGTCTTCAATTATTTTCATATTGCATATTTTCCTATTTTAATTTTTGTTTTGAAAGTATGGTAAAAACTAGGGATGTAACGGTATGAAAATTTCATATCACGATTATAGTGACCAAAGTTATTGTTTTTAATTTGCTTAGAGAGCGCTGCATTTACAGTATAATCTCTAAAAGACATCTCAGTTCATCGCAATCTCACAAATCTCTGTTATAACACAATAAATATATGCATAATGAATCTTTCATAATGTCTACAATTCGTGTGTTATAATGAGAGGATTTGTGAACACGCAAATTTCAGCACTGCATTTCTCAACGCTGCAAACACGTGTTATAGCCTAAATAGAAACTCTGTTTTTAAAACTCAATTAAAACAATTGCACCTGTTAATTGTTTATATTTTATATTAGTAGCTTTTGTGCAATACATGAATAACAATTGATTTGTTTTAGATATTTTATGTTTAGATATTTATATTTTGCGGGAGTCCCGTGAATCATTTTATTCTCCCACATCCCGCGCGCACACACACACGAGTCTCTGCACTCGCCTATTAAGTCTTGTCCCGCGCCGCACTCTGTTGCGTCGGGTCTCGCGGGAGAGCAGGTCTCTAATCCACTGGCACTTGACTCGACAGTGCGTATGCTACATCCTTTTTACAATCTGTAGATTATAAAACACTGCATTCTGTTATGGAATGCCAATCCTGCCATAATTAGAAATAAATAAATAAATGTACAAAGAAATGTCAATAGATGAATAACAATTTATTTGTTTTAGATATTTTATGTTTAGATATTTCTATTTCTATCCCGCACACACACGAGTGTCTACCACTTGACTCGACAATGCGTGTGCTACATCCTTTTTACAATCTCCAGAATATATACTCTAGAAGAGCTATACTCTAATTACTATTTTGAAAATTATAACGCGTTAAATTCCTCCGTTACTAAAAAAGTAATCAAATTACAGTAACGCGTTACTAAGTAATGCGTTACTGCCCAACACTGGTCTTAGTCTTTATTACTAAGATTTTCTGCAAGACTTTAAAGAGCAGGTCATATGGGTTTTTGAAAAATATCTCTTTTGCAGTTTATAACGTAGCTATCCTTAAATGAAAACAGTCTGCAAAGTTGTTCATCAAAAAAGTGCACGATAAATAAAGATATTGTCTCTCAAAAGAGAGAGTCGATTCTGAATCGCCTTAACGAGTCGTCATATTTTCGAATCTTTTGCCTGTTACCGGTATACGTCACTGGGTAACACATTTGCATAATCCCCGCCTGCCCGCGAAATACGAACAGAGTCTGACCTGCCCACAAACACTTCCGCTAGTTAGTGCGTTTACATCATGTTGAGAAGACGCTGTGTTCAAGGATACCACAGAAATACAATTTGAACCTTTTGTTGTGTGCTCGTCATTTTACAGAGGACTGCTTCTCTAATCTTGGCTTTTATCTTCGTCGGCTTTCTTTATTTGGACTAACAAGCTTTCCGAACCACAACCTGTAAGTACGATTGATACGTTATGTTTAACATTCTCAATTGAGTGCTCAAAATATCAAGTTTTTTTGCTAATATGTGATGTATACCTTGTGCAGCTTTAGGTTTCCATGTAAAGCACGATATTACTGTCTTACTGAATAAATAGTTCTGATAGTTCGCTGTGAACGCACTATTTCCTAAGAATGTGTCGATTAATGTAGACTGACGTTGTTCTAATAATTACTTCGTTTAATAATAAAGAATGTAGTGCACAGACTTTACAATCATTGTGAAATTGCCGTTTATTTTGCTCCACTGGCAGTTATAGGGTTAATGCGGGAGTTAGTTAGGCTGGCTGGCCTGAGATACAGCTGTTCTGTGTTCTGATTAAAAGTTAAGACACAGAGCGTCTTTTGTCTGGAGTTCTTCAAACATTACAGTAGACATATTTTGGTTTACAAACGGTATTGTTTAATCAGTTAGTCATGTTAGTTGTTTCATCAGTTAGCACTTGGCTAACGTATCCACCATTATTGTTTTAAGTGTTCACAGTTTAGCAGCTAAACTTTAGCTGTGGGCACGATTCGCTTGCATAAGTGTTTTTGTATTAATGTCATTATTATAAGAACGGATTGGAGCACTATATTATTGTTTTATGTAAAGGTGCTTTGTCAATGGTAGCGCTCGCTAACTTGCTCAAGGACTCCTCTCTGTGCCAATCACAACAGGCTTGGCCAGCTGATCATTCAGAGCAGAGTAGGCTTATGGAAGGGAGGGGTTTGCTCCGAACTTGCTTGGAACGAATCGTTTCGAAATCATTGGCAAATGACTCTAATATTAAATGTATATTCTGAGAAAATTACAATGTTTTCTGACCTTAGATGCATTTAAACCTGTTGTTGAGGACTCCAACACAATATTAGGACACTTTAAAATACCATATGACCTGCTCTTTATATATATTAACCAGACCTTAAAATACTGCATTTTAATGAAAACGTTGGATAGTAAGCTCAGAAAACAAATTCTACAAGTATTAACATTTTTACCCTCCCTAAAACAGTGAGCAGTGTGTTGTTGTTTTTTTTGTTTGTTTTTTTACAAAAAATGGTTTTGTAAAAGCAATCTCCACTTATATGACATCAACAGAGACTCCGCTAGAAGACCTGAACCCATGTTTTCACTCACTTTTTCACTTCTCAATCACACTGGACACAGATTCAAACTAAAAAAAGTGAATTTAACAGCCTTTCTGCACTCTCATTCAGTCTAGAAATGCATGCAACATCCATGACATCATTGCCCCGGGCTGAAGCATTTGGACCTGGCTGAATCTTCACTACTGTTTACAACAAATATTGCTGATTTATGCACAAAATGAAACTTGCTATGTCAGTATCGAGAAGCACACATTTTACACATATGCAAAACTCTAATAAAGCACACCGCAAGCCTCAAAGCACACATGGATCCATAAAGGACTGCACACTCCTTATAAAGCAGATGACGCAATAGTGTTCAACATTTTATGAGTCGCAAATAGGCACATCTCACTGGTCCATCTCCAAATAAAACCATGCACGTCGAAGGAAACGGTACAGCTCCTACTAGTCGACACTGAAAACAATAGTCGATTACACGACAGAAAAAAAAAACATGACATCGCCGACGGCAAACAAATATCTAGCTTTTCAAATATCTGGACCGGTCGGCCGACTCGACATCACGTGGTGTCAGGTGTCGTGACGAGCTACAGCCAATAAGAGAGCAAGGCATGGGTTGAGGTCATCGGAAGAAAAACAACAGCAGCAACATAGCTTAAAGAAAAGTTTGGACACAATAAATGGAGCAATATTTTTCATCAAGCAAACAGCTTGCAGCTCTTCCTGACATCCATTTTCAAATAAACGACTCCTGTTTCACGTGTTGTTTCGCGTTATTCCCATTCCAATTCTCGCGTGTGTTTTTGTGACAAAACGTGGTTTGTCGAGTCGTTGGGTGACAGAGTTGTTGTCAGCTTGTGTAGTGTGTAACCCCCCGTTGCGGATCATTTACATACAGTCACGTAGTGTGAACACCACAACGACTTAAAGACAGACAATCAAGTCATGTAGTCTGAACAGCACAGCGATCTGCCGACGTTTAAAGTCATGTAGTGTGAACTTGGCTTTACTGAGCAGTTCAGTGTGCGTGCTTGGGTGTTTTGTGTTGTGTACCCTGTGTTAAATGATAGCATGTGAATTTGTGAATCGAGCACTTGTGCTGTTAAGCTTTATAAGAGATACTGTTCTTTGATCTGGGGAAAAGAGAACAGGTAAGCGAGTCACGCAATATACATATTGCCTGTAGTTATCAAGTGTTTCTTGTGTTGTGCATGTAGAGTAGGTTATATATGGTGTCATATGCACCGTTGATTTTTATAGAAGATTTTTATTTTTCAAATTTTTCTTTGGTTAATTAGGTTAGAGGTTTTGGGAAAATATTTTATGGGAATTGTTTTGTTTTGTTTATTGGGCACTATTCTAGTTCCTTTTCCCCTCAGTTAACTGCATTTCTTTTTTTTCTCTTGTTTTTTATTTCTTTCTTAATATTGTTGCATTGTAAATAGCTCATACACTGTCTAATGGCTTTGGCTTGTGGTCACCAAACCACCTGATTTAGCATTATTTTATATTTGCCCTTTGGTTCTTTCTACTTACTCCACTCTTTCCAGCAACAATAACACAACTAAATGTTACGTTCTATCCCCTGGCCTAGAACTCTAGAGTTTGTAAAATGTCCGTTCAGTTATGCAATCGTAATGCTGCCATTTTTATGGGCATTTAAAAAAATGTGCAAGGGACAAAAGCCAAGAAATGCAGGATGCATAATCTCCTTTTTATGTTTTCTTCTTACTGACGCGGAACGCTGGGTCTTCGTGGGGTCTTAAACACCCCGATGCTCTGGCCAAGCGTTTACACAAATCGGCCTGTAGAGAGTCTCCATTGCACCTCGGCCAGCTCATTACTGGGAACTTTAAGACAAGTAATGTCGAACCGTCACATCAAATCTACACATTATGACACACTAAGGTGTGACAGATTTGTGGAAGTGGGCAAACATGAGCTGCGCTTTCAGTATCATTGCCATATGAGCAGTCGACATCCACCAGGTTAGTGTGATCACAATCCACATGCCTTCAAGACAATTTAACGTAAGTGAACATAATTCTTCTAAATTAGCTGTTGCTAGACTGTGAAGAGACAATGAGATCATGTTACAAGCTTTTCCACTCTGAAAGCCTCTGCAAGAATTCCAGTCACGGTACTTGCAACCAATTTAGTTTTTAGTCGGTGCCTCGGTTTCCTGCAAGATAAAGTTTAGCTAGTCGCATGCTCAGATGTACTGTAATGGTCTCCAGGAGGAGGTGAAGGTGAGAGAGGAAATGGCCACAGAGCCCAGCTGTAGACGCCCCAGCACAATTATTCCTGTAGATAAGCAGCAGTAGGTGTCTGGAATGTGTCAGAACACAGGCTCAAACTGGACAACCAGAGCACGACCTCACCTACCACACACACAGTGAGGGCCTGTCCTTAGCATACTTATTCTCGGTAAGTTTCACATAACCTGTGACTGTGTGTAAACATGCTCACGGCTGTGATGGCTGTCTCTTTGGGGTCCTGCACAGATCTATTTATTCATCATGCAATAACACTTACAGGAAATCACAGTCAGCTTTTTCCCCAGCAATAACTGGTAAAAGCACCAGTGAGATGAGGCTTTGATGACTTCTTCTAAAGAAGATTGCATTTAGCCATCGGTGGAAATTTTCAGATTGTGTCTAAAATCACGCCTTTGAGTTTAAATGCAAATGTGAAATATTAGTTGTTTTATACAGTACTGTTTGAGTTCAGTAAGATTTTTTTTAAATAAATATTTTTTTTTATTCAGCAAAGATGCATTAAATTGATCAAACGTGCCAGTAAAGACATTTATAAGGTCCAAAAAAAATTTATATTTTATAGAAATGCTGTTCTTCAACATTATCGACAATAATAAGGAATGTTTCTTGAGCACCAAATCAGCATATTAGAATGATTTCTAAAGGATCATGTGACACTAAAGACTGGAGTAATGGCTGCTGAAAAAAGAAGCTTTGCTATCACAGGAATAAATAACATTTTAAAATGATTCAAATAAAAAAAGCTCTTTTAAATGGTATATTAATATAATATTAATAATATTTCACAATATTACTGCAGGTCACATGTGAGTAAAGCTGTCCTCTTATTGGTCAGAGTTCACCTGTTTACGTTCCTCTGCATCAATTATCAAGATGGATTGACAAGTTCGCTCCGCGGGCTTATTGTGGCTTTATAGCTGTCCTGGCAAACGCAAACACTTACGAATGTAGCCGTTACACCTGCTCTCAGTAACTGCTTACTAACCTCAACATTAAAAATAAGAGCGCATGCATTTTTACGTGCATCTGACTGACACCCGCTCTAATAGGCTATATCTATCTATATAGAATTATATTTAATTATATTTTAAGATTTTATATTTTTACTAGTTTCTCCATATAGGAGGCGTCTTGAAGCTGCCATTACCAACAAAGGCTTTTGTAATATTTTTTATGAAGTTTTATTTAATATGAAGAGCTGCTCTTTGGTTTTCAACTGCAATAACAAACATTCTCACTCACAGAATCAGACATTGACTGCTGCTTTTTATATAGCATATTTCCCGTTATGAATTACGATACCGCTAAGCTTTGCTATAACAGGAATAAATAACATTTTAAAATGATTAAAATAAAAAAAAGCTCTTTTAAATGGTATATGAATATAATATTAATAATATTTCACAATATTACTGCAGGTCACATGTGAGTAAAGCTGTCCTCTTATTGGTCAGAGTTCACCTGTTTACGTTCCTCTGCATCAATTATCAAGATGGATTGACAAGTTCGCTCCGCGGGCTTATTGTGGCTTTATAGCTGTCCTGGCAAACGCAAACACTTACGAATGTAGCCGTTACACCTGCTCTCAGTAACTGCTTACTAACCTCAACATTAAAAATAAGAGCGCATGCATTTTTACGTGCATCTGACTGACACCCGCTCTAATAGGCTATATCTATCTATATAGAATTATATTTAATTATATTTTAAGATTTTATATTTTTACTAGTTTCTCCATATAGGAGGCGTCTTGAAGCTGCCATTACCAACAAAGGCTTTTGTAATATTTTTTATGAAGTTTTATTTAATATGAAGAGCTGCTCTTTGGTTTTCAACTGCAATAACAAACATTCTCACTCACAGAATCAGACATTGACTGCTGCTTTTTATATAGCATATTTCCCGTTATGAATTACGATACCGCTTGGTTCTTTGGTCCGTTGGGTCGGATTGCTTTCTCACCACGAGCGAACCGCTACAGAGTCCGTTTGCAATCGGGCCGAGACCACCTCTTCACGGAGGTCTCGGTACGCTTGTCTGGTCCTCTTTTGTTGCACACCCGAGTGCGATTGCTGCATTCACACCTGCCCAAACGAACCGCACCAAGAGGGACAACGAACTCTTGTGCGATTCAACCGAACTAAATGAGGCAGGTGTGAAAGCACCCTCAGTAACAGGACATATCAACAATCTACCCTTTAGTCAGAGGACTTAGTCACAGCCTACTGACTAGTACACACCCAGTCTACATCTACACAATCAGAGACACTACAGACTCCTTAGCACTGAATTTAGGATCAAATCCTAATCAAATTGTACGTGTGTTTTATAAACGAGGCCCCAGATTCTTTTATAACAGAGACCTTAATATATCTGTCCCTCTGGCCAGTGTCATCAGTCCTAATTTCCTCATCATTTCATCTGTTTCCATAACAATGGAACAGACAGACCATGTACAAACAATCTGTGAAGGGCTGCTGGGTAACATAGTCCAATTGTTTCATGCTTACATGTTATACTTTTGCCAGGAGTGCTAGTGAGGTCCGGTTGGGACAAGCTGTTGTTGTTGTTGCCATTCTCCACGTCTCCTGTCTTTTCCATGGGTGGGGTGTTTGAATTCTGTGCTTTCTGCTCACCAGTTTCATTCCCTTCTGAGGCCAAAAAACACAAACACAGGAGAAATAAATTAAAAAAAAGTTATACAGAGAAATTTACACAGGGCTTCGCTGTCATATCCATTTCTAAAGTGTTTTTATGCAATAACAGTACAATGTGGATGCTCAGTTTGGAAATGTGTTTATATTTGCACTAGCTATTTTGCTAGATCATCAATTTGCATGCACGTTGTGCTCAAGTATCTGTGAAAGTGCATTCATGCAGTCATCAGCATGTGTTTGTGTGTGCGTGTTTTATAAGTTAGCGCTGGAGCCAAGTGGTCTTATTATATGGCCTGGTAATTATACAGGGCTGTCTGAGGAGGCTAGAGCAGCATGACATCAAAGAGGGTCAGGACTGGGTCTTAGCGAGGAGAAGCGCTGTGTTTAGCTGAGCTGAGTGCAACTGAGCTCTGCTCTGTCCTGGCCTCTTGCCCATACCTACCCAAATGGAAGCCAGCTGGGCTTTACTGGCTGTCTGATAAACACACAGCATCTCTTGTGGAACATCAGTCCACTGCTCTCTGTTTATTTCCTTTAGTGACTCTCTGCCTCGTTTTGCTTTACTTGATTTTGGCAGATTCCAGTTTCTACCTTTTTTATGTGATTGTGTGATGTGTCGAGGGATTTTTATCTTATAATTTTGTTGACAAGAGGATTGCTTTTTAAAGAAATTACCTTAGCAGGGTCAAGATTGACGACAACTGATTAGCCATCCAACAAATGACTATTAGGAGTTTTGCATGGTAAAAAGTTTTTGATCTGTATTTTGATCTGTAAAGCATTGCAGATACAGCATTCAAATTGACGGCTTTTTGTCATTGCATAGCATCTTGATCGGAAACGATCGAAGCATCCCTAGTTCCAGCAAGACTAGTCAATAAAAAAAATAAAAAATAGATATTGCACTTGTAGTAAAAACTAAATCCCTAGACCTTGGTGACAAAGAGAGCCAGAAAGAGAAAGAGAAATAAAAGGGAGAGGGCTGAGTTTGAGTGACAGGGATCTTGACCTAACAGTATCAGACATATCTAACTGCTGACAGAACTGTATCCATACACTCTTATTTATTTTCTCTTGAAGCATCCCTAGTTCCAGCAAGACTAGTCAATAAAAAAAATAAAAAATAGATATTGCACTTGTAGTAGCAGAAAGAGAAAGAGAAATAAAAGGGAGAGGGCTGAGTTTGAGTGACAGGTATCTTGACCTAACAGTATCAGACATATCTAACTGCTGACAGAACTGTATCCATACACTCTTATTTATTTTCTCTACTAAACTCTTTCACCTCTGAGCAGGCAAACCAAGACGACTCACGAGGGGCTTCCATCCCGCATTTCCTCAACCAAAACTCCAACACAGACAAATTGTCAGGCCTGACCTCATAGCTCACAGAAACAACATTCTCTTCTCTTCAACTTCAATGACTGTGATTGACCAATTAGAATCAAAGTATTCCAGAAAGCTGTATTATAATAAACATTCAGTTATTAGAGTGAAACAATACAGAGACAAAGAAAGAGAAAAGTGAGAGAGTGAAACCTGCAGGGTTCAGAGAGTTGCTGATGTGGGTGAGTGTGAGAGCAAGTGTGAGAGCAGCGCTGAGGCTGTGGACAGACAGGGATCATGTTTATGAACCATTTTAGCTTTAAAACATAGACCACTGAAGCCTGCCAGTAACGCTGCTGAAACCAAGTCTGCTTATATACCGCTGTATAAGCGTGCGTCAGCTCCTTCTGTTCTCCCATTGCTGTGGATCACTGAGCATTAGCAACTGGATCCCAGCAGTTATCAAAGGCAGAGCTTTAATTCCTCATCATAATCAAGGCGTACAGCAGGCAGGGGAGATTTACTGCACAGGCATCAGTATTTCAGCTCAGCCTTCCATATTATGTGGTGAGGAATTTCAAGAACCCGCACTTAATGATCTCAGAAATTACGCCACATTTGCAAAAGCCTTTCGAAATCAGATCTCTGGGTTAACGATCTAGTGCTTTAGACACACTAGTTGTTTTAGAGCTGGCCAAGTACATTACAAAATAAATAAACATTTGCTAAATGTGATGGACTATGGTGTGTATATAGGACATTACTTGTACACGCAACATGTGTGGACCCCAGAGGCAGAAAATGTGTGGAAACTTTACTTGACTTGTAAACAGGGCTCATACATTTCCCAGTAAACAACATAAGAACATAGGAATAAAAATATAGTATGTGGGTAATGGTCATAAAGACTTTATGGCATTAAAGGCATTGCACTACATGTAATGTTCGGTGTTATGGGGGGAGAAAAGCCCACCTAAATTTTATAGTACCTTTCCCACGACAACAGGAATGAGGTGTCTTATGGTAAAGATTATTTGGAAAAATGTACATCAGCATCTGATTTGGTACAATCCCAGTGAAGTTTTACAGCAATATTCTGTAGTACATTGGCACACGTGGTTAGTTCACCCAAAAATGAAAATGACATCAATCATGTCATTTTAAACCTGTGTGATTGTCTTTTTCAGTGGAAAACAAAAGCAGATGTTTTGAGTCATGTTTCAACTTATTTTTTATATGGAATGAAAGAATCAGTGGAGAGTTATTTATTTATTTTATAAAATATCTACTGTGTTCACAGATGGAAGAAAGTCATTCAATCGAGTATGAGTATATGATATTTTTTATTTATTTATTTATAAATAAACTGTAAACTGTCCTTTTAAAGGTGGAGTGTGTCATTTCTGCACCACTAGCATCACTAAACAGAACCGCAAAAATAACGTCCATTTCAAACAGATAATCACACCCCAAACTGGTCGAACCAATGAGTCTGGATGCTCAAACAACCACCAAATTTATACTTTTCAGGGACATCAACCTATTAACTCTTTC